>NC_034410.1:54533172-54618462 GCF_002078875.1 Numida meleagris | reverse complement strand
GTGGCTGAGGGAGCTGGGATTGTTCAGTCTGGAGAAGAGGAGGCTCAGGGGAGATCTCATCGCTCTCTATAACTACCTGAAGGGAGGTTGTAGTGAGCTGGGGGTCAGCCTCTTCTCTCTTGTAACTAGTGACAGGACGAGGGGGAATGGCTTCAAGTTGTGCCAGGGGAGATTTAGGCTGGACATTCGGAAATACTACTTTTCTGAAAGAGTGGTCAGACGCTGGAACAGGCTGCCCAGGGAGGTGGTTGAGTCGCCGTCCCTGGAGGTGTTCAAGAAACGTTTAGATATAGCGTTGAGAGACCTGGTTTAGTGGGGTTATGTTGGTGGTAGGTGCATGGTTGGACTGGGTGATCTTGTAGGTCTTTTCCAACCTAGCTAATTCTATGATTCTATGATTCTATGATTCCTCTTGCTTTAAACAGGCATGCTGCTTCCTGGCCATGTTTTTAGATATATTATTTTTCTACAAATGGACAGGTGTGCAGGGTTTTTAAGATAACTGGAAGAGTTGATGAGTTGTTATTTAGCTACTGTAGATTTTTGACTGTTTGGAACAATTTCTGAATATGTGAGGAGAGTATAACGCATTCAGTTTTTAATAAGTAATAGTAGCGTGTTCATAACACAGGTGTTTTAAAATGTGATGCGTCTTACTTTAAAAGCTACTCTTAGGTAGCAGCAAAGGGGTGCAGAACTTTTTTTTCTTAATCTCAAGTGTAAAGTGAAATTTAACCTGCATTTGTAAAGACTGCAAGTATTGTTAATATACACAGCATGAAAATGCAAGAAAATAACTGTGAAGTGCCTCTTCCATTTCTAACTCAGAAATAAGCATGAATATTTTAGTCAGTGAGAAAAGTACATGGTTCATAACAAATGGAGAATGTAAAACAGGAAATGTAAAATCATGAGGGTCTTGTAGCTTATGAGCAGTTGTAGGGGAATTGGAAGAATGAGCATGGAGCTGGAGAAGTTTATATTAACGAAGATTTTGTAATAGTAACATGAGAGAAATGGAGAATGCCATTGCTAGACTCTTCCAGATTTTTTTCAAATGAGGCATGTGGCCTCTGCTGCAAGGAAGAATGGATACATTAGTGAATTTCATTGTTTTTCAATATGACTGGTGTTCCAGTATGGAGGTGGAGCTTCTCATAGGAGCCCGGAAGCGGGAGAAGCATTTAGCTTCCATTAACTATTGTCTTATCATAGATCTCTAGAAGAGAATCTGTAAATCAGCAGCATAGGCCAGCACTAAGAGAAATGGAAACATGCCTTTCTTGGAGCTCTAATTCTGCTCAGACTTAACAAAAAAAAAAACAACTAGCATTCTAGTAGTTTTTATGATTCATGTATTCAGACTTAACTGTAATCAGTAAACATGTCTAGGTTCATCTTCATGGTAATTGGAGTCACATAGTTTCTTCATATATTTCTGAATGTTTCAAGTTGTATGTGTTGTCGTTTTAACTTGTTTCATTTTTGATAAATATGACACAAGAGGGTGAACATGATTAACTTTTTGCTGTTGTTTGTGGCAATGTATAACAACTTAATTTTCTCCATAATGAGATTTGTTAAGGATTTTTTGTAGTGTACTTGCCATCTGTTTTTGTGTAGGCAGTCTTTTATAGTGACTAGGTATCAGATACTTGCAAGATCTTTGCTTTGCAGTGTCAGCAGTAATTGTGACACTTTTTCATCTAATACTTGCATGGAATCTTTCTGCCTACTTCCAAAATAGGGAAAACCTAATGGAAAAAAGACCCGTCAGTCATATACTTTTTCTTTTCTTACAAATAAGGTAAACACAATCCAGTATCTAGCCTTACTTACATGGAAAAATGCATTCAAATTCTTTAACGCATTTGCTTTAGGAAAGAAAAACTAAGTAGAGAGAATCCATTTAGAAGACGTAAAATCAAGGTATATGTTTTCTACTAAAATGTGAACATGGTCATGTCACTAATTGGATAATGCCTGGTTTTGTGAGATGTAAAGATCTGATTCTTGAAAAACTCACCTGGTACCCACTATCTATATGCTGAATGTGAAACATGGATTCTTCACTGAATCTGGTAATGGCTTTTAAAACATGGTAACTCTTTCTGATTATTGAAACTTCTATTTAATTCTGTACTGGATTGCTACGCTGTTACTTCTCCAAAATTTTAAGGCTATTGGTCAAGTTTTTTAGCCTGTTTAGAAGTAACTGAAGTTTGTAGGCATGAAGCCAGTAACCTGAAACTTGTGTAATGGATTTATGTCAGAGCTGGCAGGGAAGTTGTAAAAATGTATAGCTAATCTATATGAAAGCAGTTTATCTGGTTAATTGTTATTGTCATTTAATTAAATATTTAATTTTGAACTTGCATTTTCCCCATCCTTTTTGTTTGTTGTTTTAGGGCTAACTTGCACACAATGTATATTAAGGTTACCCTTTGTCTTCCATTTTTTTCCCAAATCTGAATATGAAACATTTCTAGTTGAATCTGTGCTTGTGATGACTGTGAGTGGTCTTCTGTTGCAATGCAAGATAGCAAATATGCTGTACCAGCTACAATTGCATGTGACCAGCATCTTCAAGGGGAATACTGTTGACATATAGACAAGCACACAAATTGTTACCTGTTTTCACTTTTAGCAATGAATGGGAATTGCTGCAAATGGTGACATATCTATTCATAAAAGCACATAATTTTATGGTATGAATAGAAATTTTTTTTGCTGACCATGTAGGGTTTTCAGATAAAAAAAAAAAAAAAGCATCCTATTTTTGAGTGTTTTAAGATTTGCTCAATTTTCCAGTTTCTTGTTTGCTTGAGATTCCTTCTCTTTCCTTGCTTAACCTCTCCATAGCCTATCTCTCTTGAACTACACTGAATCAATAGAAGATACAGTTTTAGTTGCTTCTGTTTCTGAACCAGGGTCCCTCAAGGCTGAGCCTCTATAGAGGGAGGTGATATGGGAAAACCAGCATGGCTTCAGCAAGAGCAAGTCTTGCCTGACCAACGTTGGGGTCTTTTACAGTGGTGTTAGTGTGTTGGTGGGAAAGGGAAAAGCCACTGATGTCATCTATCTGGATTTTGGGAAGGCCTTTGAGATGGTCCCCCACAGCATCCTTCTCTCCCAATTGGAAAGATATGGATGAGAAGGGTGGACTATTTGATGGACGAGGAACTGGGTGCGAGATCTTACCCAGAGAGCAACAGTCAGTGGCTGAATGTCTGGATGGAGGTCAGTGATGAGTGCCGTCCCTCAGGAATCAGTACTGGGGCTGATGCTCTTCAATATTTTCGTCAATTACATCAGTGTTGGGATCAAGTGCACTCTCAGCAAGTTTTAGGATGACACCAGGCTGTGTTGTGTTGTCAACACGCCTGCGGGATGGGATAGCATCCAGAGAGACCTAAACAGACTCAAGCAGTGGGCCCTGGAGAACTTCATGAGATTCAACACATACAGATACAAAGTTTGCACTGAAGTTGCAGCAACCCTCGCTTATCAGTATGAGCTGGGGAATGAAAGGATTGAGCACAGTCCTTTTGAAAAGGGCTTGAGGTGTGGCAAATTCGACATGAGCTAGCCATGTGATCTCACAGCCCATAAAGCCAACCATATCCTGGGCTACATCAAAAGAAGAGTGGTCAGTAGGTCGTGGGAGGTGACTCTGCCCCCTCTACTTCGTACTGGTGAGACCTCACGTAGAGCACTCTGTCCAGATGCAGTGTCCTCAGTACAGGGTAGTCTTGGACCTGTTGGAGTGAGTCTGGAGGAGGGCCCCAAAAGTGATCCAAGGAATGGAACGCTTTCTCTACGAGGACAGGCTGAGAGAACTGGGACTATTCAAGCTGGAGAAGAGAGAGTTCTGGAAGACCTGACAGTGGCCTTTCAGTATCTGGAGGGCGGCTTTAAGAAAGAAGGGGACTCTCTTCCCTGTCCCTGGAGCTGTTCAGAGTCAGACTGAGTCAGTCTTTGTGCTACCATTAGATGTCACTGTTTGTAGCAGTGGGGTTGGGCTTGATGACCTTTAAAGGTCCTTCCAACGCAAAGAATTCTGTGATTTCCCGTTGGGATAAGTATGTTAGAGCTGTTATGTGCTGTATGTATTTCAATTGCAAGTAAGGATCTATTTCGAACTATCAAAGAAAAATGTAATTAGGACTGTTGTGGGGGTATTACAAAGGTGTGTCTTCTGCTTTGATACAGCAGATTCACTATAGTGAATCAATTTATTGTTCTGATTAGAATCACTCTGTGAAATTTACAGGCAGGATTCTGTATACTGCATTGGTGACTTGAGATGTTCCATTGTTTCATGCTTTGAATTGAAATTTTCAGGCTAGCTTGATTCCTAACCATTTGAAACCCATCTTTGTTGCCGTTTCTTCTCTGAAGTATATAACAGTTTTCTATAGCTTGTAGTTTATGCGGAATATAGAGCTACAATTGAATTAACACCGTTAATTTTCCAGTTTGCTTATAATTGAAATGTGTAATAATTTAAATTTTGAGATGCTTATATATTAAATTTCTTAACTTTTTAAGTTGGTAATTCAGTAAGGTTTTATAAGGCTAAAATCCATGAGGTTCACATATTCCATATGATGGGCTTTGTCAGCTACATGTATTTTCCTTTCTGCTCTCACTTCAAGCAGACATTTGAGCTCTTCAAAAATAAAAGATGAGCCTTAGCTATGAAGTGACTTTTAAGGCAATATCAAAAAAGTATGCCTTGAACATGAAAACCTGAAATTCTCA
The DNA here is from genome assembly GCF_002078875.1 of Numida meleagris. Lineage (NCBI taxonomy): Eukaryota > Metazoa > Chordata > Aves > Galliformes > Numididae > Numida > Numida meleagris. The sequence goes on along the minus strand of NC_034410.1, from coordinate 54,613,698 downwards.
AACAAAACTGCATTTCTGTGTAGAAAAGATTGTTCTAAGTTTATGCGTTATATCCTTTTAACAAGTAATCTGAAATTAATATTATGAAATATATTTTAACGTAAAATTGTTAGTCATTGTTAATCCACTGAGACTTCTGAAGGAGTTAAGTTTGTAAATGAAGAACAAATGAAACTTTGTATTTAGCTTCAGAATTGAACGAGACAATACATGGCATACCAGATATAAGTTGTGATAGAAGAAACATAAATTCATTACTGTATTTTCTCTTAACTCTGCTTTCAGCATTCACTCTGGTCACTATCAGCTTAGCCTGTCACTGTACTTTTCTAGTCTTGTATATCTTTCAGGTTTTGTCATGTCAGTTGTTTTTAACTTCCCCAGTTTTTCATTCTTAAACTCTGTGCTATCAGTGTTTAACTGGTACTGGTAGATGCTTTGTTCATGAGTGCTTAATGAATGATGGGAGAGCAAAGGATCTGGATAGTTTTGGATAGCGGACAACATGTGGAGGGGGACAACAGTTATTACTGAATTTTGTTTAATCCACCAAAGCTTAGATTTGACACCTTATAATCAGCAAAAAAATAGAAAACTTGCTTCAGTGCAGCAAGTTATAAACTTGAAAGGGAAATGGCAGTACAGGCCTTCAGCTGCACTTGACCTGGGTATGACTTAAGTACTAAGAAAGGAAATCTATTCAATTTTGTCTTTGCAAAGCACATGTTTGTAAATATGTGAGATCAGAAAATGTTGCTCTGTGCCTTGCTTTTTCCCCTCTGTGTATGTTTGTATGTTGAGAGAGAGAGGAGGATGCCAGGGAAAAAAAATTGATATATACTGCACGTACAGCTTAAATGCTGAGATGTTTGAAATTTCACTGTTTACTTTTGTTTTTTTCTGCTAAGTATCAGGGTTTTGCTCAATAGAATATTACTTTTAGTAATATTTCAGTGATATTTATATTCAGTCATTTATAGTCTTGAAGTACTGGTTTTAGTCATGAAAAGACCAGTCCAGGTCTTCAAGTATTCATGATTCGCTTATAAAGAACATCTGAAAGGATTAGATGTTGTTTGCTTATTGTATAATTTTTTGAAAATATTGATTTCTGAATTGCAAATGCTGAATGTAAAGTGCTTTGATAAATCCTATTTTAATTGAGTTTCAATCCAAGTTTGACCTTTTGGTGACAGGATCTTACCGGACATTTGATTGGAATTCACTTTCTTCCTACTTACGATTAACTGTACTTTTTTCTTCCTCTCTCCTCAGAATCAACGAATCCCATCTGACATGGTTTTTCTCAGAACATCAGAAAAAACTGGTACGTTTTGATAGTTCAGATTGGTTACATGATAACTTAGTTGTTGTAGTAATATTTTTAGATTGTGCATTGTGGTGAAATAGATGGATAGCAAGAGATCTACATTTGTCACGTTAATGGGGGGGAGGGGTGCACGTGTATATATCTGAGAGAAATGGTATGCTTGGACTTGAAAATGGGAAATCTTACTGTGAATTGTGAATGTGAGACCTGTAGAGATGCATTCTTTTAAATAGACGATTGATACAACAAAACTTTATGTAATGCAAATATTGACTAGTTCAGTATACTTTAAAACAATACTTGTATAATACGATAACTTAGTATTTTTGGATATTGTTGCAACACATAAATGTCACTTGATTAATTTTCAATCATTAAACTGAAAAGAACTGAAGCAATATCCTACTAATGTGATTTAAATGATTTTAGAAACGTATTAAAGTGATCTAAAAAAATTTTAGGATTACTGATTTTTTTGCCTTCTGAAATAATACCGCCTCTTTGGGCAGTCAAATATATAAAACCTCACTAAACCCCACAAAAACAGCAAACAACAACAAAAAGCCAATAAACACTTTGCCTCAGTTGAGGGGAAGGAAAGTACTTCTCATTAATTCTGTTTCTCTTTACAAGGTGATAAGAGTTCTCCTGAACTCTGATAAACATAAATCTCCTTTACATGAGCCCTATAAATTACAGCTGTTTTGATTAAAGTTTGCAAATGACTATGGGATAGCCCCCATATAACTCAAATGAATTTGCCACCTTTATATTACTACTTCAGTTTATGGAGAGCTGTCTGATATTTGTCAAACAGTGCTAATTTTCACATAGTTAATAGGTGGGATATTCATAAACCTTGTGTTAGAAATGCTTTGATATTTTACTGTGGCATTGGAGTTCTGTCAAATGTTTCAGACAAAAAGCTGGATTTTCAGAAGTCATTTGCAAGAGAAGTCAAATATTTGATTAGCCTACAGAACACTACTGGAGCTACATATTCACAAAAAAGAAGAAATTGCTGCAAGTACAGCGCAGTCACTGTCTTAGTTATGATTTTGAAGTGATGGTTAGGTGCACTAGATCCAGTTTAACTGGTCTGGACCAGCAGTTTTCTAGTAGTCTGTATATAATCTCGATCTCAGTTAATTACCCTCTGATTTGGGATTCACAATTTATTAAAATTCGTAATGCTTTTGACAACTCAAAGATCTTGGATCCAACATGATTATAAAATGACTGATGTTTCCTTTTGAGCTGCTTGCAGTGTCATGTCTTAACCACTGAAGCCTAAAAATGTTTCAGCTCAAATCACAAGAGCTGTTACAGCTCAAAACACACCTGCTAGAAAAGTAGAAATATGAGTTATCCCTCTGTAGAAGTGGCATACTTTAAACTAGGCCTATTTTATGCTATGCGTTAGCAGTAAAAGGTATGTTTATGGAAATTTGTCTTAGTCTTTACCAGTTATATTGTATTAGATATCTAGGCATGTAGAAGCAGTTGTAATCTCCATTTGCAGGAGTATGTGTCAGTGCTAATTTCTTCAAGTGATGGATGCATGGCAGAAATGTGTTGAGAACTTAATACGTAACAATGTGTAGTGTTTGCTGTTGTAAAAAAAAAAAAAAAAAAAAAGGAAAGCTGTCCCTAATTAGGATCAGCATTCTCACTGGTGAAATAAAAGCAGGGTAAAGCAGCTGTACAGCTCGCAATGACAAAACTTCTTCAATTATATGTTTTGCATATCTACACTGTAGCATCATGTAGTTAGCCTCTGCGCTAATTCTTAAATTTGTAGTTTCTTGTATGGAAACTTATAAGACATAGTGTAGTCTGCTTTCCTCGCAGTACTATTAATTGAAGGATGGGCTGCAGGTATGTCAGTGAACAATCCAGTCTCTGAATCTTGACAGGAATATATATAGTCATGGATTTAAGATGTGGAGTGAATTCTTGTGTCAGAAATGTGGGGAGAAATGCATTAATTGAAAATAAAATTGTTCAGGTCTATTATGATGTTTAGGTTTAATTCAGACAGAATTTGCTATCTAGAAAATAAAACTACACAATATAAAGGTTTATAATGTAAGATTAGCCTGTCCCTAAATAAACAAATGTGCTTGTTAACACTTTCAAAGTGCACCTGCAAGTTAAATGCTCATTATAGTACAAAATGGACACAGCAAATGCAATGAAATCTGCCCAAAATTCAGATATAAATAACTTATTTATGCTTTTACTACACATGGAATGCAATTTTTGAATTTTCAATGCTCTTTCTATAAACATGCAATATGTTGGCTATTTATATTCATGTTGTGCTCTCAAAAAAAAGTGAAACCAAATCAAACAAGGAAAAATGCAACCAAAAAAAATTCCAGCACTGAACTTCAAACATGGCAGTCATTTTTTGACTAAAGAATGAACACTTATATCTGTAATTGCTTTCTGTTGAATGTTGTGGTTCTGACTGATTTATGATTTAGTTTATAGTCAACAGTTTAAATACTTTGTAAAACGCATTAGTTTTTGCATGGTTTTATGTTCTATATGTAATTTTATTTTATCTTTTGTGCAATAAAAGTTTAATTCATTGTCATAAATCTATAAAGAGTAAAAATAAAGATTTTGAACTAATCTTAAAATCCACTGTTTCAATATTTTCCAATTTCAGTATTTACACTACATATTACTGTTGTTTGTAACACTTAGTACCCTTTGTCTTCAGTCAGAAAAAACAGTTTGAATTATAAATCATTAGTCTATGAAATTCAACCAAAAACAGTACCAGCTTATTTTCACACAGGTGTGTTTCCATGGAAGAATTGAGCCAATGTTGTGTGCTTGTTTTCTTTCCATCTTCACCTTTCCCAAATGCACTTTAAGAAATGCAGTTTTTTAGGATGCTTTTTAACTTACTCTGTGTAGCAGGAGCTAATTTTAAGAGAGATCAAGCCTAATGGAGTATTTTGATAAAACCGAATTCTAATTATGTCGTCTTGTAACTGTTCTTTCCTGAGCTGAAATATATGTTCTCCAACTTGATTATGCCTACTTTTAGTCCATACATACGTTAGGTCAGTGACCAGATTCTGATATGGGTCAAGTATTCCTATTCTAGAATACAAAGGTGTTCTAACATGAGCTAGAGCTGGTCCTTCAGAAAGCCTGGTACGTATGTTTATAAGACTATCTCTGTAATATTTGTGCTCTTCACTTTCAAATGTGGAATTACAAGTAGTACACAAATATTTGACTACTGTGTCAAGAAAGAGTGAATGAAACTTAAGTTTTTTTTCCTTCAAACTTTTCATTTACTGTCCTAAGGTAACCTCAAATTCTTATTCATGCAGTGATAACTGGCATTTGCAGTGATTGGCTCTGAGCTAATAGTTACTGATTTTTACCAGCAATTTTTGCTGTGTTCAAAAACAGGTGACTGCTGTAGCTAACATGCTCTGGCACCTCTTCACATCCTTGAGCTTTTGAGGAAAAAATGGAAGGAAGTCCCTTGAAATCTTCGGTTTGCTATACATGGTTGAAAGTTATTGTAGGAAAGATAATGGCATAATAATATTGCCCATAGAAATTGGGCAAATAGTGTTATTTGCTAGAGCCTTTGCAGTTGGAAGAGCCAGCAGATGACTACCTTCAGGTATGTGATGTGCTCCATAAACACCAGCTCTAGGAAAAATCTTGTATTCTATACTACAGCTAGTTTTTTAGTGTTTAATGACAGTGCTTTTATTTTATTGTTTTTTGTTGTTGATATTAGTAGCTTTTCAGGAGGATAAGAATTGTTTAATCTTAAGCCCTTTTTTTGTTCTCAAGGTCTTTCCTTACTTTAGATAATACATTGTGATTGTTTGAAGAGGAGAGCTGTTTTTAGTCTTCAGCCTTCCCAAATTTCCATAGGATAAAGTGGAATTTCTTTTACTAATCTATTCCAGCTTTCCTGACCATGTGTTAGAACCCTGCAAATCTGACTTTGCACAGAATTAGCATTTTTGGCAGACACTTGATTCTGTATAGAGCAAAGCCAGTGCTTCTGAAAAAAAGTTCTCCCAAGTGTCAGAATATTGCATTGAGATGCACTTCCACCAACAAAATAGGAGTTGGAAAAACTGTAAAGACAGAAATCTATTAAACAGTTCACAGATGAATTTTAAGACATAATTTTCTACAGACTTACAGCAACTATCAAATTGGCAAAAGTGGCGTTTGGTTGTGGGATTTTGTTCTTGTCAGAGAAAATACTCTCAATAGCAACTGCTACTGGCTGCTTAGTTCCACTCATCACAGCTAGTGCTTAGAGGTGGTTGGGGTCTACTACAGGCCACCTGACCAAGGAGAGCCTGTTGATGAGGCCTTCTTGCTTCAGCTGCAAGAAGTGTCATGTTTGCAGTCTCTCATCCTGATGGGGGATTGCAATCATCTGGATATCTGCTTGGAAAGCAAGATGGCGAGCTGCAGGGAAACTGCTGTAGTCCATTGATGATAACTTTCTGGTTCAGATATTGAGCAGATCAACCAGAGATGAAGTGTTACTGGACCTGATGTTCACCAGTGCAGAGGATATCATTAAAGACATTAAGATTGGAGACAGCCTGGGCTGCAGCAACTGTGCCCTGGTTGAGTTTGTGATCTTGAGGAATGTGAGCCTGGCAAAGAGTGGGGTCAGGACAGTGAACTTCAGGAGAGTGAACTTGAGGCTGTTTAAGGAATTGCTGGAAGAGATCTCCTGGGAAGCTGTCCTTAGAGACAAAGGAGTGAAGCAAAGCTGGCTACTCTTTGATAATGGTTGTCTTGAGAGCACAAGAGATCTCCATCCCTCAGAATAAGAAAACAGGCAGAGGAGGCAGGAAACTGTCATAGCTTGGCAAGGACTGGCTGCTCAAACTGAGTGAAAATAAGGGCATGTCCTTGGAAACAAGGATGTGTTATCTGGGAGGAGTACAGGGATGCTGTCCAGATGTGCAGAGGTGGGATTAGGAAAGCCAAGGCACAGAACTTGTTGAGGGACGATAAAAACAAGAAGGGATTCTATAAGTACATAGTTCAGAAGAGACAGACCAAAGAGAGTGTATCCCCTCTGATAAATGAGAAAGGAGAACTGGCTGCAACAGATATGGAAAAGGCTGAGGTACTCAGTGAGTTCTTTGCCTCAGTCTTCACTGTCAACCAGGATTCTCATATTCGTCTCATTTCTGAACCTCTAGGTGGGAAGTGGGGGAGCAAACTCCCCCCCAGTGTAAGGCAGAGGAAGTCTGAGACTGCCTCATGAGACTGAATGTGTGTAAGTCTATGGGTCTCAATGACATGCATCCGAGGGTCCTAAGGGAGCTGGCTGATGTGGTTGCCGAGCTGCTTTCCATCATATTTGAAAAGTCATGACTGTCAGGCAAAGTCCCCAGTGACTGGAAAAAGGGAAACGTCACTCCCATTTATAAGAAAGGTAGGAAGGAGGAACTGGGGAACTACATGCCAGTGAGCCTCACCTGTGTGCCTGGGAAGCTGATGGAGCAGATCCTCCTGGAAGGCATGTTAAGGCTTATGAGGGATGAGTCGATCTGAGACAGCCAGCGTGGCTTCACCAAGGAAGGTCAGTCTGATGGCCTTCTATGATGGAGTGACGGCATTGGTGGACAAAGGGAGGGCGACTGATGTAATCTACCTGGACTTCTGCGAAGCTTTTGACGTGATCCCCCACCACATCCTTATCTCCAAATTGGAGAGAGATGGATTTGAAGGCTGTGCTATCTGTTGGATAAGGAACTGCTTGGAAGGTTGAAGCTGGAGGGTTGTGGTCCAGGTGGAGGCTGGGCCGTACTCTTCAGTATCTTTATCAGAGGCATAGATGTTGGAATCGAGTGCACCCTCATCAAGTTTGCTGATGACACAAAGCTGAGCATTGGAGTTGATACAGCAGAACGAATAATGCCATCCAAAGGGACCTTGATAACCTCGAAAGGTGGGCCCTTGGGAACCTGGTGAGGTTGACCCCATCTCTACACAGCCTACCAGAATACCTGTCCCTGCTTCCATTGCCTGTGCATTTTCTTCCTGCTCTCTAGTTTGACCAGCTGGTCCGCGTTTAGCCTTGCTGGTCTCTTGCCTTCCTTTCCTGTTTTCCTACACCTTGGGTTAGAAGAGGGATTTCTGCATAAGCACTGCTAGTCAGGTCTAATGAGGTATGACCTTGCAGTGGTTTTAAAGTTGTTTCACTGAATCTAGAGGTGATCTTCAAATCTATCGTAATGTATTCATAATGAAAACATAGCTTGGGTGTGTGATCTCATTCTTACTTCTTGGGGCTTGAGGTGGGAGTATCTGTACCTGGAACAGAAGCACATGTAGACTTCAACTAACTTGTTTTGCATCTCTCTTCTCTAGTAGAGACACTAGAGATGTGGGTCAGTCTGCCTTGTATGGAGTATGCAGTTGAGAAAGTGCTAGCTTCTCCATACAAATGCTAAGGCCAGTGTTTCTACAGTCATTGCTCTTGGTTTGTATGGAGAGTAAATTAAATTTACTTCATATTTAACTGCTTCAGTTACAGTTCTGATTGCAGGTGGTCTTCTAGCTTTACGAACTTTCCTCTATCTGTCAACAATAGGGAATGGGGGAAATAAAATAAGATCAGTTCCTCTGCTTTTTGCTGTAGTGAAGTCCAGTCTTTGTGGGTGGTCTGTTGCTTCTATTTAAGCTCCTGTTTGGTGAAGTATAATGTATCTTTCTCAGCTGAATTTTTATTCATTGTTTTTGTACATGCCTGTTGTAATTTGACTTTATTAGCTTCTTTGGCTTCCTCTTTTCTGTGCTCAAATATTGTGAGATACCAAGGCTTTATTTTGTTAGTGGTGTGTCTTTCAAGTTGATTACTTTTTCTGCTTCTAAAATCTGGGAGACTTAAGTGCACTTTCTGTGGATTCTGGTATATTTGGCTGAGGACTTCTCTTCATGTTGGTTTGCTTATAAGCTCTGCTTTTATCTATAGGAAAAATGTCCCTTATGTAATCTATAAGCACTGTGCTTTAAGGTTTGTAAACATTTATATAATTTTGCAGTATCTGTCTTTAGAAGATATTTAAGTGCATTATTGTAGTGTATATTATATTATAGTGTGTTGCTGTCCAGTCAGAGCTCTCAAAGTAGGGAGTGTTCTTGAAATATATTTTGAACATTTACTTGTGACATCAGTGTTAATGTGTACTACTTGCACTAGGATTAGAAAATTACTTGATTAGCTTAAATATCAGTAGAAAATTCAATTCAAGAAAATAAAAGCTACTTAATATACCCTAATTTCATTTTTGTTACAATAGGTGGCAATTTGAGAGTTGTTCTATACAAAGTTCCTAGTGCAAGTCTGACTGTGGATTTGTAGATCCTGTTGATTCTTTAAGTAAACTTGCATTTAGTATGATTTTCACAATACATTTTTAAATGAGAATCAATTTCCCAGGAATAAACTAGAATGTTTTCCTGTGGGCTCAAAGAGCATTGTGTGTTAAGAAAAATGAAAAAAAGCCACCCAAACTCAGTACATAGACTGTAATAAGGCAAACAATCTAACATGGATAATACTTAAGGAATCGCACTTGTGGAATAGTATCCACATTGTGTGATCATCCTGTTGTAGTGATGCCTTAAAATCATCTGCAGTGTAGGCACTTTGTTTTTCAAAACAACTGTAACCTCTTAGATTGCAAACAGTTTGATTTATCAAAATGCGTAGTATGTTTTCATCCCTGATTCTTCTGAAGGAAGATGTGACAGGTATTGCTAATTCTAATATGTTGTTGGCACTAGCAAAATTGCTTTGAAAATGGATGAGCAAAGATGAAAATATTTACAGTTCCTGTATTTTAATCAGATTATGTGCTTGGATCATTCATGGGATAAATCCTCATCGGTTATTTCAGTTCTAAATGTCAAAAGTAGCCATAATAGCAAACAAAGCAGGGTGCAGAAACAGGGTGATGTCAGTGATAAACATTCTTGTTATTTATATAAAATCTGTCAGTAGAGCTGATATCTGCCAAGTATAGTACTGATTTCCATACTGTTATAAAGTGTCATTCTGGCCTCCTTTGTTTTTCTTTGATCTGGAAAGTGAAACAAGATTTTGGTTAGCGTTCTAAGCTAAACAGATTTTGGTTTGCGTTCTAAGCTAACCAAAGCATTAAGTATGGTAGAGTTTTAGTCTTATCATTACTGTGTGTGTATACGTATATATATTTTTTACAAGATAAGAAGGTGTAAATTTCAGGTAAATATTTAAATAGTTTAGATTATCTTTCTTCATCACTGAGTTTCTATAGAAAAAGATTCTTAGTCTACATTAGAAAAATAATGGAGCAAAGTGGTGCTTCAAAACCTATTAAATACAAAGGGTCAATTAATGCTTTTGAATATCCACTTGTAAATCTCCTTTAGGTAAATCATGTTAAAATTTGAGAATGTGAACTTAAATGTGGATGCTTTTATCTTTTCTGCCTTGGAATACTGTTGGCTGTAAGTAAGATAATTCTGTAATGTTTTGAATAAAAGTAAAAATTCCTAAATGATACTGAATCAATACAGCAATAAAAAAAAAATGCAGTGGATAAAGCTTGGATTAAAAGCATTTGTGTGCTTGTCAGTAAGGAACTCTGATGCGTTTGATGGTATCATATTGACTGCATATTAATACATAGCATCCTATAAGACCATCAGCTGATTGTTTAGAATGTAAATGAATCTGTTGATGGATCCAGTGACTGATGGCTTGAATTCCAATTAATCAATTGCTTCATCAGTTTCTTAATTCAGATCAAATAACTCAAGTACACACAGTTGTTTTAATGGTATTAAGAGAAATTAACGCTTTTAAACTAATTTCATCACTCTTGTTTAAATGCAACTACAATTTGTTATTTGTGTCTTAACTGATGGTGTTATAACTGAAGTGTTTAAGATGTTTCAGCTATTCTGGTGTGTTGATTTTTTTTTTCAATTCTTAGTAGGTAACATTACTGAAAGCTTTCTGTGATAGTGGTAAATGAAACTCTGTCGTTTAACATGTTATCCTGGTGCTGCTACTCATCTTGTCATCACTTTAAAATTTTCATGCACATAGTCACTTAAAAATTAAGTAATTTATATTACTTAAGTTGTTTGTAAGTGATCTTGTGTTAGGTATGCAAAGTCAATTTTTTTTCTTGGTTAATTTCTAATAATCTATTGCTTTCATTGCTTTTGTCTTCAAGCTGGAAGGGTGTATTATTACTAGACAATATATAATAGTTTATGACACCACAGTTCTGCATGCCCTATTTCACAGTGACCCATCAATTAATTTATTCAGCACTTCATGCTTGCTCTTCGCTGTGACACTTAGACGAGTTGATCTTAATTTGATTGCCATTAAAGCCTTCCTTCCCTGACAACTGTTGTCAATTATACAAAATAAAATCAAGTATTCATAAGTAGGCTGTAATAGGATATAGGCAGACAGATTTAATAATTCAGTTTTGCTGAGGCTTGAAAGGCATTAGTAGTAGCTGTCGTTCTCATTTGTAAAAAATTAATTGGATACAGATCTTCAGAGAGAAGACAGACATAATTTCATTTATTTAGATTTGATTGTTGAAAAGAGCCCAGACCTATAGCGTTGGTTCAACATTGTCTTTGTGGATAACTGACATGAATTTCTATTAGATACGTGTTACAGAAAGTAAATGTAATTTAATACAATTGGAGACTAATTTAAGTGAACATATTCTACACATGCTTTTGGTGATACATCTATAGAGGAATGTAGAATAATGAAATAATACACATGCATATCTACTATATACAAGTAAATTATAGTTGTTTCCCTCTGAAGCATCTCTAGCATAGTAAAACAATAAAATATGTCTTATACTATATTTTAATTCTACCTGTAACCTTCTTTCAGTCCTTACTGGCAAATCTTTTTTTAAGCCTGTTGATATTTAGCAAAAAAGTAGCAAGCAGGAATCTATTATCTTCAGTGTTCTCCAAGAGAAATTTAAATAAGGTTTTCAAAACTTCTGTGTTGTTGATTGACTTCCTATACACTGTTCTTTACTATGTGTACTGATGTTGGTGACAGGCAATGGAAGCAGGGACAGGTATCCTGGAAGGAGGATAGGTATTCTGGTAGGTTGTGAAGAGATGAGGTCAGGAAGGCCACGGCCCAACTGGAACCAGACTCGGCAAGGGGTGGAAAGAAAAAAAGAGATGTTTCTGCAGGTCCATCAACCAGAAAAGGGAAGTTCAAGAAGGCATACACCTCAGGCCCTGTGAGCAGTACAGGCAAGCTGGTAACAACAGACGTGTTGGCAGTCACGCAAAGTCTCTTGCGACTGGAAAAAAGGCAGTGTTGCACCTATTTTTAACAAGGGTAGGAAGGATGACCTAGGGAACTGCTGACCTCTCAGCCTCACTTCTGCGCTGGGGAAGATTGTGGAAGAGATCCTCCTGGAAGCTGTGCTAAGGTGCGTGGAATAGAGGGAGGTGATATGGGAAAACCAGCATGGCTTCAGCAAGAGCAAGTCCTGCCTGGATGGAGATAAGTAACGTCCCTCAGGAATCAGTACTGTGGCATTGACAGTGTGATCGAGTGCACCCTCAGCAAGATTGCAGATGATACCAAGCTGTGTGGTGTGGTCAACACACCTGAGGGATGGGATTGCATCCAGAGAGACCTAGACAGGTTCAAGCAGAGGCCCCAGGAGGTTCAGGAAGTCCTAGTGCAAGGTCATGCACCTGGGTTGCAGCAATCCTATCTGGGGATAGGATTCCCCCTATATGGGAAATAAAAGGATTGAACATAGTCTTGCTGACAAGGACATTCAAGGTCAGGGTCTGAGCAGCCTGATCTAGCTGCAGATGTCCCTGTTCATTGCAGTGGAGTTGGACTAGATGTGACTTTTAAAGGTTCCTTCCAACTCCAACCATTCTATGATGGTTCTACAATTTGAATTTACTTATTCTAAGAATGTATATCTGTTTTTAAATATATATTCTCCTTGTAAAATGCTGATAACTGCGTGTAGTTGAAAATTAGAGGTGCTGTGTGGTTACTTGAGGCAAGAGTAGAAAAGCACAGAAGTGTTATAGTTTTTATAATTTGTTGTTCAGCTTGTCTTTTTTTTAAACGCAAGGCAGAGTAAATTATTCTGCTCTCTGTCCATCTGTCCCTGAACTTGGTTTTCTTTCCGTATTTTATCTCATGACTTAAAGGTCGCCTCAGGCCCTTCTTCCAGATTGGGAACACAGATTGGGAAAATTGAGAATTAATTTATGAATACAGGACAAATGTTATTAAACTTTTTTTTTTACAGCAAGAAAATTATCTTAGTTTTCATGTCTCTATTAATAAAGAAATGTTTCCGGCCCAGGAAGTCAAGTATTTAAGTATTACCACACTTTCCTGTCTGCTTTGTAAAAAAAAAATACTACCGGTAGACTTAAAAATTAAAAAGAAAGTCGTGGGAAGCTGTCTTTTCATCTTGCCAACCTACCTGAATTTTTTGTTGATATTTTTCAAATCTGGTGTGCCGGGACTTTCCGTGTGTTGATGCACATGTTTTAAAGTATTTCAATTCAGTTGTCCAGTCTTGCATTTCACAGCAGTATTATTCCCTAACAAAAAAACTTACGTGTATAAAAGATAGGATTTGATTATTTTAGGGCATCATAAGTTACTGTGGGAAGTTCTGTTGCATTCTCGTTCTGAAAAACCTTTGCCTGAAATCTCTTTGAATAGTAAAATACATGGAAGATGTTACACATGCTGCAATTAGTTTTCTGTAGCAAACTAAACCAACTTATCTAGCGTGATTATAATTTTCTTTCCACAGTCATAGCAAATATTAAATATTGGTGTAATTCCTATTGTTTGAATGTTTTTTGTTTCTTCAGTGTGTAGCCTTCAATGAAAATCAGAAGATGCTATTTTGTATAAAATTCGAATTATTTTCTTTTTGCAAAGTGGATTGCTCTTAGTCTATCAGTAGTCTTATTTGGGTTTTTTATGTTAACAACACTTCTTTACAAATTACATGGTAAACAGGCTGAGTAGTGAGGTAATTGTTTTAAGGAAAACAAGTCCATCTTTCTGCTTTTCAGAAACAACATTTCCAATGAAATAGGAGTGATGAATGTAATACATGTCATTTGGAAGAGAGAAATTGTTATAATTTAAAAACCCTGTAAGCTAGAATACATAACAAAAATTTGTAACGTCCCAAGTTGTAACTTGTTTTCAGAAGATAGTATTAAAAATTTTAATTAATTGTCTGAAGAGCTTATATAAAAATGTAATTCAAATGCTTGGTGGTAACACATAAAAATATGTTAGGATAATTTCAGGAAATTAAACTTAACAGCAAGTAAAGAAATTAACGCATAGGGCATAATATTAAATAAGAGGAAGCTTTATATATTATATATTATTTTATACACATTATTTTTTATTTTATTTATTTTATTTTTTTATACATAATTTTTTTACATCATTAAGAAGCTTTCATTCCTGTTCTTCCTCTCTCATCTGGAGGCTTCTCTTTTACTTAAGGCTAAGAATAATTAAGCACTCTCCAGACACAACCTGTCTTTATTGTGAGAGCTTTTGGCTTGGTCTCTTTTCTACACTTTCTAGGAGCAGGCAAGTGCACAAATGAATAACCATGTTATTTATGCATGCTTAAGTATAAGACATTCACAGAAATATTTGTCCTATACGTGTCCTATGCTTATATGCTGAATAAGTCCTTAAGTCCAGCACTGACTGAGTAGGTAAGATTCTCCCTGCTTACTCTATATTGAGCACAGGACCTTCTTTTGGGAAATCTTAGCCAGATATATCAAGGCCTGAAGTTATCATGTTCATGGATGAGTGTCGCTGGTTGACAGTCTTTTGTCCTGTGACAGGGGGTCTCCATCCTGTTCCCCCGCAGGAAGCCAGCAGAGAAGTGAAAAGGAGGAATTATGGCTCGATTGAGATAAAGAGAAACTAATTTACTAGAAATGGTAAAGAAATGAGAGATAATACAGTATAAAAGGGTAATGAATCAAACAAATGAGAGAGAGAGAGAGATGCCTTTATAACTGTGCTGCCAATGGCGGTACAACTGGAAGTAAGTCTATGGTTATATCACCTACTTGCCTCCCAGAAACCATGTGGGCACAACAAAAGCTGCTGGAAACTGTAGCTCCTGACAGCCATTTCAACTCTTGACAGTTCACTGCATGATGTTATGGTATGGAATACCTATGGAAAACCATGACCATGAGCTTTTGTATCTCTGCTTCAAAATAGAAAGGCTATTCTGAAAGTAATACCTCCTATTTATTATGTTGACCCACAACATCAGAGGTTTATGTTGGTGGTATGGCAGTAGAGGTGCCAACATTCTGTTACGTTTTGTTGCCGTGTGGCAGATGGCAGCAGAGGAGTAGTGTGGCAAAATGGTGTCTGACGTGGAAGTTCGTATGAAGCAGAGGTGTGTAAGTGAATTCCTTCATGCAGAAAAAGTTGCATCATGTCCAGTTTAATATCTCAGGTACCTTGAGTACTGTGTTCACTTTCGGAGCTGTCACCACAAGAAAGACATTGAGGCCCTGGAGCATGTTCAGTGAAAGGCAGTAAAGCCAGTGAGGGGTCTGGAACACAAGTCTTATGAGGAGCAGCTGAGGAAACTGGGATTGTTTAGTCTGGAGAGAGGAGGCTCAGGTGAGACCTTATTGCTCTCTACAACTACTTGAAAGGAGGTTGTGGTGTGGTGGGGGTCATCCTCTTTTCCCAGGTAACTAGTGATAGGACTAAGTTGCTTCAGGGGAGGTTCAGATTCAATATGTAGAAGAATTTCTTCTCAGAAGGAGTGGTTAGGCATTGGAACAGCTTGTCCAGGGAAGTGGTGGAGTCACAATCCCTGGATGTGTATAAGGAAAGGGTAGATGTATTACCTAAGGACATAGTTTAGTGCACAACATTGGTGGTAGGTGGACGGTTGGAATAAATAAGCTCAGAGGTTTTTTACAACCTTAATGATTCTCTTATTCTAAACAAGCCCAACTCCCTCAGCCTGTCTTCATAGGAGAAGTGCTCCAGCCCCCTCTCATCATCTTCATGGCCCTCCTCTGGACCAGCTCCAGCAGCTCTGCAACTTTCTTATTCTGAGGTCCCTGTGCCTTGATGCAGTACCCCAGGTGGGGCCTCATGAAGGCAAACCATAGGGGGACTACAACCTCCCTTGCCCTGTTGGCCGCTCTTCTTGATTCACCATGGGCCTCCTGAGCTGCAAGTGCATACTGCTGGCTCAGGTCCAGCTTTTTTGTCTACCAAGACTCCCAAGTCCTTGCATGTCCATTTATTGTGTTCACAAGTTAGGTGATTATTTTAAGGGAAAAACTGAAGTTGTTGGCTTCTTATTTCACACACTTCATTGCAGATTGTGACAGAATTTTTAGGCTCTTAAGAAGAAAAAGTCCTGTACAAGTTTCACCAATTTCAACTGAAAAATCAGTTTAATTCTAGTTGGGCAGCACCTTGTATGGACATGCTATTAACTGTTTTATGCCTGTCTTCAACTGATTATGCTAAATGAATACTAGGTAGTTGTAAAGTAATTTGGGTGTACTCACATGAAGTTTGCTCTTCTTGAGAGAAATGATTAAATTGTTCAAACCTAGTGTAATTTCTCTAGATTTAACCTTAAATTCTAATTCGGATGACTCCAAAATTTTCACTGTAAAGACAAAAATAAATGAGACATGTTAACTATGTTCAAATTTGTCTGCTAATATTTGGTAATTATTGTTCATGGGAAATGGGCTTCTGAGCACTTCCCGCTGCCTAAAGAAAATAGTCTAATTTCTCAGTTTTCCTTTATGTGCAGCCTTTGTTGTCCTCTTAGAGATATCCCGTGTTAGAGATGCCCTGTGTTCATTGTGGAATTTCATTTTTCTGTAGTCAGCTATACTTCGATTTGTAAATGTATCAATTCATGACTTCTCCTTTAAGCAGCATCTAACTTAAAAATTTATATGAAAAATTTATATGAATATGATAAACTTCTATATATACTGGAAAATAATTGCCTAGTACAATAATTAACATCAAATACAAAGGGATTAGCAATTTATAATGTTTGTGTAGATGTTTTTTCTTTGCAAGTCGTATTCATGTTAGAAATGCAACAGATTAACACTGATGTAAAACATTCTGTTAAAATATATATAAAACAAACATTTTAAGAACGTATACATAGTGTTGTGATTGGGTGTGCAAATTGTGCGTGGGTGTCCAATCTTTTGGCTTACCTGGGCCACACTGAGTGAAGAGGAATTGTCTTGGGCTGCATAATAAATATATAGTTAATGTGTTTAAGTAACAAAACTTAATTTTTATATTTTCTATAAAAACATAAAAAATAGTAAACCGTGAAACTAGAGGATTGGACATAGATGCAAGCATTTTGGGATGGTTTAGTTGGAATAGCTGTTTTTTTTTCCAGAAGTCGCTGATACTGATTTTAGAAGTTCTAGGTCCTGCTGACTAAAATATAAGAGGTACACGACTTCCATGCAGTGGGAAATATTTGGGTTGTTACAGGTCTGAGGATTTTATGGGAGTTGGGAGTTGTTTTTATGCATTGTTTTTAATTGTATGTTCAGTCTTCTGTGTTTATAACTTAGTTAAGTGAAGTTTAAAATCTCGTAATTCAAATTACTTAAATCTGATGAATTATTAGAAGTGGAAAAGAAGGTTGTATTGCTTAAATTTTGCTGTTGTGATCATTGTTGAAAGCTGACTTGGCAGAAAGCAATCCCTTTCTGGATAAAACGGAAACAGGCTACGAGATAAGTTATTGATGAAATTAACTGCTGAAGTGGAGAGGAAATCTGACTGGCCAATACGTGTCATAGTGTGAGCTCTATTAAATGAATATATGTGCAGTCAACCATTCACAGGAGCCACTCTGGTCTTGAACTGCATTGATCTATAGTATTAATTCTAACTGAAATTGATGGAAGAGAACAACCATTTACAGGAAGGGTAAGGAGAACTATGAAATGTCTTGTACAGGAGAAGTATGACGGAAAGTAGACTGATCAATGCCACGGATAGAATATGTACTGAAACTGTAGAATATCTAGGTGCTGCTAGATATCTCACCCTTAGTTATGATGCAGTATATGCCACCGAACTCTTCAAAAATGCTTTGCAGTATTTTACTTTAGAACAATATCCATAAGGAATCCTCTTGATCTTGAAATCCTATTCAGCCTTTTCTTGAGCCTTACATTAATAACTTATGTAATACTCCATATTTGGTGATACCATCGGACTAGTCATGCAGAGCGTATTGTGGTGAGGGAAATCTTGTTACTACTCTTCATTTTCAGTTCCTTGAATACTAGTCTTCTGTCTGTAGAGCATACTGATTCTCTTCAGTATGTATCAGTTTGTACCTTGAGCTTCCATCATGTTTTAACTACTGTACATGTGTTGACTGGTTTCTTTAGTTTTGAGTCTTTTGACCATTAGAAGTAACTTCAAATTACTTATTTTAAGTAGAATATGTGGGAGCCTGGATTGTTCTTCGAATGTTATCCATATTAAGGGTTTTTTGAGGGGAAAAGTTTCAGTGAAGCTAGGAGAATGTAAGTAATGGAAGCTTGTTAAGTGTCAACACAGAAATTAAACAAAAACTGCAAATGTTGTTTTGTTATTCTCTTGTTTTAGAATTGCACAGTTCAGAAAAGTCCAAAGGGATAAAAGGTTAAATCTTTTTCAATTTCATCCACTGAAGTGTTATCTTTTTCTGGTAATATTTGATAATATACCTGTTTTAATAAAACAGGTAATATACCTGTTTAGAAACATTAAGAAATCTGTGAAATAGAATTATTTTTTTCTCATCTTTATAAACAAGCAATTGTTAATTATATCGGGAAAAATTGTTCTATTTTCATGGCAGAAAGCATTTAATCAGCAGTCAGACATTTCAAGATGTGAGTTATTTTATATGTACATTTATTTAAAATGTTGGTAAATTTGCTTTACTTTCACTCTTCTAATTTTTTAACTCAAACTGAACTTTTGAGATCTAAAAACTAGTTATGTATTTCTAATTCCAAGGTTCATGTTTCATTCGAACTGACCAGCTTGATGGAGAAACAGACTGGAAACTGAAGGTTGCTGTCAGTTGCACACAAAGATTGCCAGCTTTGGGGGTAAGCATTTCATTTATTTACTTTTAAAATACCTTGCACGTGTGCACATTTCCCTTTTAGATATGACACTTAAAATTATTGCAAGTATATATGTAATCAGAAAATACCTGTTACCACAGATATGTATATATATTGCAATAAATAGGGATAGGTATTCCACTGAATGCTGAATGAGAAGTTGTTTATACAAATATTCTCACTAAAAAGAAATAAAGACAGAATTGAATTTTTATCTTTCAACTTAGTGATTCACACTGTGGTCTACACTTTGAGGTTCATACTCAACTGAAAACACTACTATTCTGTTATTTTTCTGCAAAGTCTTACCTGTGAGTGCAGGTCATTCTTGCCTGAGGAATCACTGCTTTTATCATTAATTTGAAGGCTTGAGAAACAGCGGTCTGCTCTTGAACGGTAGAGTCAGTAAACTTTCTGATCAGAGTAGGTGAAGTGTGGAAGTTCATGCAAGGAGAGTTTTCTAGCACTTGCCTGAATGTTTGTTAACAAGGGTGAGTTTTTTGAATATATGTGTCTGAAGTGTAGCTAAATATGTAAAGCTATTAAAATTGTTTAAAAAGACACTATTTATATAAATCTACATTCAAAATATGACACATCTCTACTAAAAATAGGTTTTATAGATGCATCTTACACTAAATTGTGTCATATTTTGGAGAATCTTGCTGTTCTACAGAACAGTTGAATGATAAAGAGACTTCCTCTGAAACTATACTCAAGTTGCAAGGTTGTGGAAATTTATTTGTACAGAATTTTGGGTGTTTGGACACTAAATCCTTTGGATGTAAAGAAAAGTGTATCGTTAAGTGCATGTGCCAACTCAATAGTACAAATAAGCATCTGATTGTCTGCCAGATCTTAGCAGGATTTCTTCAACTATTCTTAGTGAACTGTAGAGTTCCTGCCACACTGAAGTTAGCCAAAGATAGAGAACTTGTGTTCATAGTGGTTTGGCTACTGGTTTCACATGTGGTGAGGAGAAAAACCCCATAGTTTCGAATTTAGATGATTGGGAATGAGGAATGGAACTGAAGGTTGATCGTGCCAGACAGGGATGCAGGATTAGGCATTAGACAGCAGTTCTAGTGCAGGAAGTGACTTTAATTGGTATTGTATAATTTGCAGATGAATATAGTACTAATGTGTCTTCTGTCAGTTTTTAGCATATGATCATTGCCCCATCTTGTTTTCTCACAAAAGTGTTATTTTTCCAAAACATATATTGGGCATGCATTTGCCTAAATTCCAGTCAATTTTCTGTCTTTTTTTCCTTAATTAGTGCTTTTCATATAGCTTACAACTGTGTGCGACTTCACTGGGTTTTTTGTCTGTTTTTGTTTTAAATTCTCTTTCTGTTTGGAAGAATCACTTACTATATTTGTTGATTGCAACACTTCATGTAGAGCAGTGCAGAAATAGTACAAAAGAGAATTGTATTACAACTTATGTTCTTTGTTTAGGGGGAAAAAATGTTATGAATAGATTTGACTGGAGTATATTGTTGATCATCTGCAAAGATGGTATAAAATTATGGTTAAACCTGTGCCTTTGATTTAAAGGAAGTAAATATTTGTATTGCACTTGTTTTTACTTATGGAAAATAAATTGGAAAGTATTGGAGAGTCTTCATTTGAGTGGCAGGACACGCAGTCTCAAGTTCATGCAGAAATGAAGGTTGGTTCAAGTCGTGATTGTTTGGGGCATGTAGGGGATGGAATAGCAAGATATCACTGAGAAATTATTCATGCTGGAAACAGCATGAGTTGACTGTCCAATATGGTAATGATTCTTTGCTTAGTTGTTTATAGTTACTGCTGTTAACCTAAGTCCTGCTGATCTTTTTAAATTCTCCCTTTTCATGAGCTGTAACTGAAAATCTGAATTCTCATAATCAGGTAGTTTATATCATTTAACAAGCCTTCCCTGGTTACCAGCCGGAAATGGAAGCAACCAAGCAGCTAATGGGCCCTTACCCTTTCCTACATTCACTTAGTTATGATTTAATAATTCTTTACCTCACACTAGCCAAGACTTAGTCTTCATGACATTTCATATGATATTTTCTGCCAAGTAAACTAAACTGTCTTTTCACTTACTTATTGCATAGTTTGCTCAAACCATTGTCACTTGGTAGTTCCCTCACTCTCATGACTATAACATTTTGTCCCAAACCACTGTTTTCAGAGAATATTGATTTTAGATCAGCCTTATATTTCTGAAACGTTAGGAATTTTATCTCAAATTATTTTAAGAGGCTCATTCTTAGCTTGTCTTGGACTGCGTGCAGTGTTTCACTCCTAGCTCCTGTCTCTCTTCAAATTGTTTGGGGGAAATGGTAACCAAATACCTATTAACATAAATGTTTTTTAGGGAATCCCATAAATTTCACAGCAGGTAAATTGCACAGAATCACAAAATTGCAGAGGTTGGAAGGGACCTCAAGAGATCCAACCCCCCGTGCACAAAGCCTAGCATGCATTCCAGAAGGCTGTCTCCATTCCTGCAGGGAGCAAGTTAGTATTTATCTCCTGCAGATACTTCTGCCTTTACTGGATTGTTAATAACATGCACAAGCTATCTGTCATCTGAAGAAACTGTGGATGGGGAACATATGAACATAAGGTTCATATGAAGCTCTAAGAAAGCTGTGAAATTCAAACTCACATAAAAAATACCATTAATTTTTGTAGTTCCTAATAGAGTCATGAGGTGTATATTTCTATGGCTTACACATGTTCTTTTTATAAAGTCAAATAAAAATGGAGTGGGCAGAATTATGTTTTTATAGTAGTTACCATAAAAATATAGTTTGTAAAATATTGTAGCAATAGAATAGATGCTTTAAAGATGTAAAGTTTGTTTTTGTAGAGGTAGGTGGTTTTGTTACTCTTTGAAATTTTAAGTCCAAGTTGTCTTCAAAAAGGGATGCTTAAAATAGGTGGTTGAGATTTGTTCAGCAAACAGTATCTAAGCTTGCTTGTATACACAGTAAGCTCTGTTGATGAAAACTTCTCTGATTAAAAACTAAAAAAAATAAAAATAAAAATCAGGAATGTTGCTTTCCAGATATTAACCTGAAAATATCTTCTGCTTTATAAACAGTTCTTTACTTTGCATCTGTTTCTGACTTGAAACAGTGATCTTGCTATTCTGTGCAATATGTAACAAGGGTATGTTCTCTTTGATAACCTTAATAGTGTTTTTGGAGAAAATTATTCAGTTTTGGAACTGTCTAGCAAAGGACTGAGCTTTGTGTTCTAGTCCTGGATCAACTTTGGTTTTGTTTTCTCTCTACAGAATGTTGAGAGAATCAAGCAGTCATCCTTCCTCTGTTAAAAGAAACTGCTAGGGAAGTGGTCCTCTGTGCATTCCATTTACATTGTGTTGTACAGGGTAGGCAGCACGTCCTATTTGCCCAAACACTAATTGAAGCGGTGAAAATAAAACATTAAGGATGTTAAAGAATATCTCTGAAAATGTTTTGATACTGCTTTTCTTGAATAGTGTCATTAATGAAAACCTACTTTGCTTTAAGGAATTTCGAGAAATAACCTTCTCAAATATCAGATCATTTACGATAAATATCTGTTTCTAACATTTCCGTATAATTCTATCAGTGTTGCCACTTCGACAGTTAGTATGCTACTAAAATTCTTCTGTCTTATTGTACATATAAAGTACACATTACAATGTTTTTTTTAAGATTGTGTGAAAAGTTAAAAAAAAAAAAAAAGCCTGGAATGGTTCTCCTGTGCCATAATTCTTGATTGCCACCTGCTGGGCTGCTGGTGAAATAGCTGTGACAGACTGGCACTTTGAGGACCCCTTCTTCAGGTCTTTCCAGCTGATCTCAAACTGAGTGCAAGTTTTATCTGCATAAGGAGTGGTGTGGAGGAGTCGCTTTTTTTTTTTTTTTTTTGCCACAGATGTATACTGCTTTTTGCTAGTTTTAGACTTAGTTGGAAGAGTACAGAAAATGGATGGAGCATGATATGTTCTCTGGCTACAAAGAATTGTTTAGAGAACCCAAAATTCTTTTAGTCTTGTACATTTCAAATACAGGAAACATGTTGGAATTCTATGCCACTTTTAAACTGGAGTAAGTGCTCGTATTTGTCAGGTTGGGTGCAATATTGGGTTAGGATTCTGTCGTTAAATTTGTATTTGTTTATGATAAACCAGTAATTCACTGAACAGGTTCCGTTCACAAAATGAAACTGTTTAGAAGTACAGAGTGGTATGTGGTGCTGTCTCAGATCAGGCATTTTGCCCTCGATATCTCCAGGCTGATGCTGAGGTTTGTTTTTCTTTTTTCTTCTCATTTTTAGAATTTTTTCCTTCGCTGGATCAAATGGGTTTAACTAAATTTCTCTTTCAAATAGCAAGTATTCATTGCAGTGGTGGTTTTCCTGTCTTCCAGATGTTGACTCCTATTACAGTGTCGTCATGTGCTTGCAAGGCATTTTCAAATCTGAGACTTAGTTTATTTTTGCATATTAAAATATATTTTTAATAATGTAAGAGAATGTGTGCAAGTTGAGCATAAAGCAGACTAAACCTTTTGGTCATATATTTGACTTAAATATGCTGCGTAGTTCATAGAATCATACATTTTAATTTCTTTAGTTACCTGACATAGATGTTGTGAGTATCTTGTGTTGGTGTGAGCTGTCAGTCACACCAACAGAGTAATGCTGTAACCTCACCCGCTGTGACACCTAGAATAAAAATGCCTGCAGACCTTCAGACCTTTTCTTAAAGAGCAGATGACACCATGAAGATGATCAGTGCAGATTTTGTTGTCTTCCGAAAGCACTTACTGTGATCAGTGAATTAAAATTTCAACGAGTCATCTAGTGATGGCTAAGCTGCAAATACTGTAAAAACTAGATTAGGTTTCTTGCAATGTCATAGTTATAGGCGGAGCATTTTTTTGTGTGTGTTTTTTTAATTGCAATATACACATTCTGAGGCATTAATTTCTAGCTTAAGTGATCAAGTAAATTTATTAACAGCAGCGAGGTCACTGTAATTTTCAATAAATGGTGACTTGATGATTTATATCAGAAGATCCATACAACAGTAAACAATACCATTTATATTTAATTAGTTTTATTGAACCAAAAGCAATTTTATTTGCAATGAACTACATGTTATGATTAAGAATGTATTTTAATGATCTTTAAGTAAGCTGAACAAATGTTGCCCTTGACCTAACAGGGGAGGTTTTTCTGTTACTGTTGGCTGTAGGGTGACTGGTGAATTACTGTTCACAACACAGAGAACATTTTTGTTACTGTATCAGCATCTCATTTCTTGAATTTCAGTGCAAAGGCTGAAATGCTTTCTTTTGAATTATTAAGTTACAGATAATGATAAGCATGATGTAATCATGTCATTTAAAAAAATTCATCTAAGTTTGTATAAAAATAACTTTTTGTTGCCTAAGGTTTAGGTTTATTATTTTTACTTCGATCTACATTTGTTACAATCCCCCTGCCCGTAACATATTGGTACAGCTAATCTGCTTCAATGAACTAGTGTTTTGATGTTTATAATATGAAAATTATTCTTTGATAAAGCTAAACTTTACGTAGTCCAAGCTAGTTATTAATTAAACTGTTAATGAAATAGTTCTCTGCTTTTTAAAAAAACATTAAATCTCTGTTGGAGGAAGTTTCCCTTTTCCCTACCTCTCTATAGAGGGAAGCAATGGCACAAGCGAACCAGGTAAATTTTACTTCCTTGGAGAGCTAAAGTTATATTTACATGTAGCGTTGTGTACAAATCTTGAAGCCTCCTGGCTGAATTCTCCATTGTGTCTTCTTTTAATACATTGAGATGAGAAATGCACTACTGGGAAAGCAGCACTGCGTGAAGGGACATCTTTGTACTCCTACAGTAAACTTTATTGTTGAATGCAATTCATATGTAAATGTCAATCTTCTATAACCATTCTGTGGATTTCTTTTTACCATTGTATTATGAGAATTCAGCTTCTGTATTTTATTGGCGAAAGAATGATGCCTATTCAGTGTACGGAGCATTGGTGTACAGTAAAGAAAATGTCCTTTTCCCTTCCCTTTTCCCCAGTAATGAAGAAGTGATTTAGGAAGCTACTGAGCACATGTAATAGGCCTGTGTAACTTCTTTCTACCAATGAACTTCCATCCCAGATTTCTCCTAGAAAAGATTTTCTTTTTTTTTCTTTCAATACTTAGCTGCTTGTAGTTTGTGGCATTCTATCTAGAATAATGCCACAAGTGTGTAGGTTGTGTGCAGATCTCAATATTTCAGAAAAGTGAGGTTGAGTTGAAATTTAGAGTGAAAAAAAAAACATGGAAAGTTTGGGCTTTAAATCAGAAATACAAAAGGAGAACAAAAACAAAAAGATGAAAGGAATGTGGTAGAAATTTTTACATTTAAAATATAACAAAGGAGGACATCACGATAGAAGTAAGTACCTGTAGAAAGATTGGAATGTAGAAAAATGTTACTGCACAAATGCCTATATACTTTAAAAGATAGATATTTCTGCTTCTTTTTATTCTAGTTTTGCTTCCTGCTAAGGCATTCTTTGAAAAGAGAGAAGTCCTTGGTTGACACATTTCACTAGCAGTTTTTGTGTATGTGTGTGGTATTAGTTTTCTGCCGTACTATCCACTACTGAAGACTTTATTTTTCTTTACATACTAAAGCACATAACCCAGATTAGCTAAATGGTAGGTGATAACAGATTCAAAGAAAGTGAATGATGAGGATATAGGACACCACTTGTGTATTAGCTTCATATGAATTATTTCTCATGAAGCTGATGAATGTAGATAGGAAGAACAAGAGTGCAATGAATGAAACTTAGTGTGAGAGACTACAATAAATGACTAATGGTTTAAAGATTAAGATAATTTGAGAGCTCTGATTTAGTTCATGTTTTGTAAGGTATATGAAATGCTATTTTTGCAAGGTATGAAGTAAAAGACATTTTTCTACAGAATATAAACTGAAATACACATTGATGATTTATTTATAGAAATACACATTCTTAAAATGAAGTCAAACATGCTTGATAAAGTCACAACAGCTTACAAAACATTTTCACTCTTACCTGGAAGAGTGAAAGATCATATTCAGCAATCTATCATCGTTGTGTCAGAGTAACAGAAAGATACAGATGTGTAGACTTTAAAGATCATTAACACCTATGTGGACAATTGCAACTTCAATTTATTTTTGTAGTGTTCCATTTGTTTTATTCAAATTCAGAACTTTGTTGTATTTAAATTATGATCAGAAAATAATTGTAATATTTTGAAAATAACTATATTTGAGCCAAGACGTAGCTATGCATCCATAAAGGAAGCTGTAAGATGACTTCAATTTTGAAGCTAGCGTATTCCAGCTCATAGGAACAGGGTATTATAACGATATAATCTGCTTCCTTGAGAAGGTGTATGATTAGCCCTTTGCAAGATTCATGTGGTAAATAAAGGATGGAAGAAACCCAAATAATTAGGAGCTAGACACTGTAAGAAGCTAGACATCCTTGCATTTCATCATAGGTTGAGAGTCTTAGTTTCAGGGGGCATTGGTATCAAGCAGCTACTCCTCTCCAAGACGGGATTGTGAGCCTGCACATGAGAGGTCTACTCATTCTGAAATCTCTTAGATGCTGTTGGTCCTAACCATCAAAACTTTCTTAAAACTGCAGGGGTTTTCATGGGTTGACTGCAGGTGTATATACTAAGCACTTCACTGTTTAAGAAAAGTTGAGTTCATTTCTTGGCCTTTTATTCAGTTGGCTTTTGGCTTGTTGGGAAAGTATTTTGTTTCCAGTTTCATTTAAGAACAAAATGAAACCAATAAACTTCTTTTTTTAAAGGAACAAAATATTTTTAAGGTTACGCTAAAAAAAAATTAAAACCAAGCTCCTAAGAAAAGAATAAAATATATGATTTCCAATACTTTATTAATGGAAAGCAGTCTAGTGCATGAAATATCAATGTGCTTGTACTATTATTCTGGATCTGATTTCTTTATAACAAGATGTACTGAAAAAAAACAATGTGTTTCTTGGATAAAACTTCCATACATTAAACTTGGGGTGGGGTGGTAAGAGTCATATAAACTGAAATTGTTACCATTCAAAGGTCTTTCAAAATACTTAATTAAATTGAAGTTTAAATATTAATAAGTACGTTAATCTGTTTTACAGGATCTCTTTTCTATCAATGCTTATGTTTATGCTCAGAAGCCGCAGCTGGATATTCACAGTTTTGAGGGTACCTTCACACGGGTAAGTAGTGTCTATAAATACAATTCTATTCCTCTCTTCTTAGCATTCTCTTCTTAGCATTACAAGAGTATATTTACATGTTCCTTGCATGGAAGTATTTACAAAAATATTTTGTAAATGAAATAAGTATTGCAGAAAGCTAAAACAAATAGAATATTTGAAGAAACACAGAATCTGGAATGGTATATTTGTTGACATCACTAATATTCTTGTATGAAACTATTTGTATAACACCGTATGTTGTTTGTCTCGTATGTCTGATATGTCATAGTGTCAAGTTTACTGTATTCAGTAGCCTCACACAATGCAACTGATGGTTTCTGTGCAACAAATATCTTCCTCGTTTAACAGCATTTCTTTGGAAATATTAGCTTTTCCTTGAAAAGTTCAGTAATGTTGAAAAACAAAACTAAACATTACTTATGTGGGAGCTTTATTAAATCTTTTTTTTTCCAGCTATAGTTATATTCAAGACCAAATACGATAACAATGCAAACATTTTTGTGAGATGTTTTCTGTTTCATTGGGTGGCCTGCCAAGTTAACGCTTTAAAGCAAGGTGTCCAAACAGCTGGTAACAATAAATAAATAGAAATATTGCTTTACAGATTTGTGGCACTATCTATGATATTAGTAGATAGCTTTTTTATTTTAACCATAGTCAGTTGATTCATTCCTCTTGATAGTTTGTTTTTTAAATAACTTGATAGAATTAACTAATACGGGGGGTATGCAGAAAAGGTGTTTTTTTTTCACTCAAGTGACTCAAACTGGTAATAGATTTTGTTCAGTAGCTGGAATTCATGTTCACAGTCCTATGTGAACTTATGAGATACTGCAGTTGTTGACTCTTGGGTCAAATTTGTACCAGTTACATAGTTCATGTTGCCTACAAACTAAATGTCCTTTGCCCACAGCTTTCTAAAGCTGTGACAGTTTTTACTTAAACCTTGCATTGACCAATTGTCCAAACACAGCTATTAATATCTGTAATATTGTTATCCCTGTCCCAATGGCTAAGCATATATTTTTCTAAATATAATTTGAACTCCATAGAGCCTTTTTAACATCTCTAGTAATCATGTAATCAAGACATTGGAAAATCATGACTAAACAGTTGCTCCCTGTTGTGGGTTCTATTTATACACATAATAAGAGCGATATGATTCAAGAATCTGTGATATGTGTAAATGAT
The DNA here is from genome assembly GCF_002078875.1 of Numida meleagris. Taxonomy (NCBI): domain Eukaryota; kingdom Metazoa; phylum Chordata; class Aves; order Galliformes; family Numididae; genus Numida; species Numida meleagris. The sequence continues at coordinate 54,585,607 of NC_034410.1, read as the reverse complement.
CATGATGTACCTTATGCTTTCACAATTACATTAGTATTGTTTTAACTGCTCAAGTAGGAAGGGCAGTTCAGTTTAAATTTCCATATGCAGGCTTTCTGAGGGCAGTGTCCTTATCCTTATACTGGATCACACTGTACATAGTTCTAGAAGCCTTTTTTTCTTGTCGTTAACAGTTTACCTTTTACAAAGTAAAATATGTCAGTGTGTTACATTAGAACACGTACTGATTTATCTTCCCAAGTCTTTTGTGCCCTTGCTTGTTGTGCTAAAATCAATTTTTGCATCTTATCCCTATTTTATGTTAAAGTTTTAAAAAAAAAAAAGTAATGTGCTTAGTGATGCTGGTGCATACATTTTTCCTACGTAGGCATTGGTGATCAAAGAGTTCTTGCAAAGGTAGGTTAACAGGGTAATAGCGCACTGATTTTTCTTTTCTTTTTTTCTTATTATGAAGATATAGTACTAACAATATAGCAGCCAGATAATCTGAAAAAGTGTATGACTGTAAGTCAAAACAAACTTAGGTGCACGGCTGTAGAGTTTTTATGTGGGAACAACTTCTATGTAGGTACTACTATGTGAGAAATATATTCACAACTAACCTAATTGCTGATAGAAGATACATTTTGCAGTGCTCCTGCATAATTACATCAGAGAGATTAAAGCTCCACTGCATTCTGATATCCACACAAAGTAATTTTTCATCAACCTCCATGGGTTTTGGTGCATCATATGCAGACAGTACATGAAAGTTGTGTGTGTGTCTTTGCATGAGCGTGTGGGAATGATTATGTCTGACGCTTAAACAACGAGTCAATTTTTCTCCTCCTCTCCCTTCTTCTAGATTCCCTACCAAGAAACAATAGATTAACTATACTTAGATTCTGTGAAAATGTGTGAGATTGTTTTACTTGTTCATAGAGCATCCTCCATTCCTTGCTTGAGCTTATTTTGAAATACCGAATGCACAAATGCTTAAAAAAGGTTTTTTAACTTATATACATTAACTATATTATATATATTTTTGTGGGCTGCTCTGAAAGTAATGCCTCCTATTTTATTATGTTGGCCCACCACATCAGAGGTGGATGCTGGTGGTATTGCATTAGAGGTTGAACCTTCCCACCAATATTCCATTACATTTTGTTGGTGTGCAACAGATGGTAGCAGAGGGATAAAATTGCATCTGACGTGGAAGTGCGCATGAAGCAACAATGTGTCACTGAATTCCTCCATGTGGAAAAAATGGCACCAATTGACATTCATTGACACTTGCTGAATAGTGATGGAGACCAAACAGTGGATGTGAGCGCAGTGAGACGGTTGGTGGTGCATTGCAGCAGTGGCAGATTTTTACAAGTGGGGCATGCAGGCTCTTGTTCATTGGTGTTGAAAATATATAGTGGTTTGTAGCTGAGAGTTTTGCTCTATCAACTAGCGTTACTGTGCTTTCAGTATCTGTTGTGGTTTCCATGGAAATAAATAGGAGGCATTACTTTCGGAGCAACGGATCTATTGGTTACCCAAGACAATTCCTCTTTACTCAGTGCAGCCTAGTCAAACCAAATGGTTGGACACCCATGTTTCTAGAGTATTGAATCAGAGTGTACTGGCAGGCCCAGTATTTACCTTTTGCTTATGGCTTATGTCCAGAATTGTTGAAGTTGTCTCTCTACAGCTTGTGACCTTCTCTGATTTTCTTATGTTTGGATCCCTTTTCCATCATTCCCTTAAGAATCTTTTCCTTTAATTTCTCCCGTGTTGCAGCTGTGCATTGTCACTTCACTCTCTGCATTCACTTTGTGACTGTTTCTAAATCGTTTTTTTTATGCCAGTAGAAAGGCTAGAGTACTGATTTCTTTGAGTTCCAGTTTATCAACTGTAGTAAAATTCCTATGGCAGAGACATCATTTTTTCCAATATATGATCTTGTAGCTTAGATTTTAAAATCAAACAACTGTCTTAATGTAAGCCTATTGCACGTAGCTGATGCTCTGTAAAAATACATATAGGGATGTGAGCACAGAAAATTGTATATTCATTTATGGGCAGAATATCTGACCTAGAGTCAATTAAACATGTTATTTTATGTTTGTTTTTTTTAAAGCATGTTTTTTTATCTGTTTCTGTTTTTTGTAGAAAGATCAAGAGATGGCGATTGTTGCTGTTCACTCCAAAGCGTATATTGTTCTTCTAGCTCTAGTAGAGTCTGAAAATTTGCAGAATCATTTCTCCATACCACAGACATGGTCTTGTTCAGGAATCAGAGTCCTTATTACTCCCTTTTTTCATCTGTCCCTGCAGTCTCCCCACTTCCCAGCCCTGCAAAGTAGAAATAAAAATAATATGGAATTGCTGAACTCATAACCCGTAAATATACTTTTTGTTTTTTGTTTGAGAAAATGGATAACTGGGTTAAGGCATCATCCGTTTGGGTGTGGAAGGTATGAGATTTGGTAAATTGAATGAACAGTAGAAAGGTGGAGGTGTTGGATGAGGACATATTGACATGAAACAACTGTAATGAAATAACTGGAAGTTAATTCACCTGCCAGACTATTCTGTTGATGAGCATGACGTGAGTGGAAATAGATCTAGCTCTTCAAATGTTATCCTATTTTGAATCATGTGAAAGGAGGTGTTTCACAAATCTTGTAGCACATAGACATTGGTCAGGTGGCCTTTTCTGTAATATTAGCTGTTCATTATCACTGAGGTGCTTCCAATTTCTTCTCATAGTGTTGGAAGAGCTTCATAATTCATTGACTCAAAATCTATTAATTGAAGAATATACAGTGGCAAAAAAAAAAATTCTTTGCTTAGTATCCTATTCCTGACAGTAGCCAGAAGTAGACTGCTGGGAAGAGAATAAGAAATAGGATAAGGAGATGATAATACTTCCACAGAAGATTCTTCTGTCTTTTAACTCATGACATGGGAACTTCTTGAGTCAGTGTTGGTTTCTCTAAGTAACCTGCAATGAATTTCCCTTCTTTAAACTTAGCCAGCCTCCCCTTGAGCCTGTGTAACCTTTTAGCATTGAAACAGCAAGAAGTGTTACAGATTAATCACATACTTTTATGAAGAGCAATTACCTGTTTTATTTTCCTGACTTACTAACTTCTTTCTTACTTTGAAAGAGACAACAGTTATCTATTCTCAAAAGTGTATTTCATCTTTCTGGTTATAGAGTTCCAGTTTATTTAGTCATACCTGGTATGGAAGCTAGTTTTGACCATGCACTTTGACCTTCTGAAAATTTTCCAGTTCCTTTTATTTTCTGCTTAGAGCAAGGAGTGGGGAAGGAGGGCTTCAGAAATACTTACTAAGAACATGGGTAAGCCATGGGTTTCTTTGTAGTTGCATGATATTTTTGATTTCATTATTTTTCTTTCCTACTAGCTTTAAGCATTCAGTCTTTATTAAATTAGCATTTAGGTAGATTTGTAAGAACCTCAATCTCCTTTCTGAGTAGTTATAATCAGCTAAAAGCTTATCACTTTGTGAATTCAGGATGTGTGTTTTGTGTGCAACTTTACATTTCAAAGCACAAAATTTCATCTGGCCACTTCTGTAGGGTGATTAATTTTTTATTTTCGTTTTTTTCCTTGCTCTGTTACCACTTTAATTCTTCATATTCTACAGTGGTGATGAACACCTTGAGACCTGGTTCGTTTTTCTCTGGAATTCCACTGATGGCTTCTTTTCACTGAAGCAGGGCAGGGTAAAGAGAAAAACTACTTTAATCTGCACTCAGTTTAAAACACTTAAACTATTGTTCTGTTTAAGCATGAAAGTGCTTTTCATTTTATCTCATGGTCTTTTAGTGTCCTAAAATGTATTAACCTACAGTACTACACCACTATTAAAACATGTATGCATTTCTAAAGCTACTTTATTCTAAAGTTTGATTTTTATTATTCTCTAAAATGATTATGAAAGTGGAGTTATAGAAGCAAATATTTATCTCTTATTTTATGTATTCTATTCAGTGGCTAGTTAAAACACAATGTTCCTGTTAAAGCTTAATCTTTCTTCATCTTGGAATCCAGCATCTTTGTGAAAATTATTACTTGTCCATTAGTTTTATGTTGACCTAGTGATGCAGTGAGAAACTGCACAAATTTCTTATTTAGAATACTTGAACAGAATTTCTTTTTTTTTCCCTTCTACTTTGTAAATGTGTATTGAACTGTAAAAATCAAGCAGCCTTTCCTATGAGGACAGGCTGAAAGAGCTGGAGCTGTTCAGCCTGGAGAAGAGAAGGCTGCAAGGTGACCTGATATTGGCGGGTTTGATGACACTAAGCTGAATGGTGCTATGAAACAATGGAAGGGAGGGACACCATCCAGAGGGATCTGGACGTGCTCGAAAAGTGGGCACACAAGAACCTAATGAGCTTCAACAAGGCTAAGTGCAAGTGTTGCACTTTTGTTGAGGCAATCCCAGATGTGAGTGCAGACTGGGAAAAGAAATCATTCAGAGCAGTCCTACAGAGAAGGATTTGGGGATCCTGATGGATGAAAACCTAGACATGAACCAGCAGTGTGCTCTTGCAGCCCAGAAGGCCAACATGCCCTGGGCTGCATGAAAAGAGTGGTGGCCAGTAGGGAGAGGGAGGTGACTGTCCCCTCTGTTCTGTACTTGTAAGGTCTCATCTGGAGTATTGTGTCCATGCCTGGGGCCCCTGGTACAGGAGGGAATTGGAGCTGTGAGAGCAGGTCTGTAGGAGGGCCACAAAGATGATCAGAGGGCTGGAGCACCTCTCCTATGAAGAAAGGTTGAGGGTGTTGGGCTTGTTCAGCCTGGAAAAGAGAAAGGTCTGAAGAGACCTGGTAGCAGCCTTCTAATACTTAAAGGGATCCTATAAGCAGGATGGAAATCAACATTTTACACAGGTAGATAGTTGATAGGACAAGGTGTAATGGTTTTAAAGTAAAAGAGAAGAGATTTAGATTAGATGTCAGAGGGAAGTTTTTCACTGAGAGGGTTATAAGGCTCTGGAACAGGTTCCCCAGAGAGACTGCGGATGCCCCATCTGTGGAGGCATCCAAGGCCAGGTTGGATGAGATTACTTGTTTACTGTTAATTCCTTACATAAAAAAAAGATTTTCTTTATTCTTAGTTGAGACCTAATCTTTGTCAGAGACCATCTGACAATTATTGACAGAATATGTACTGCTTTTGTGAGTCTTGAGCCAAAATATGTTGTTTGTTGTTTTTTTATCATTTAGATAATTCTGTATCCTTCCTTTCGTTCCCTCTGTTTTTGACAGAATAGTTTTCTATGCGCCTTAGATAATTCTTAATTAACAGGAAACAGTTATAACTTCCTTGCTAGGGATCCTTGCAATTTTATACAAAAGCACGTTTATTTTGAGATTTTTGGCTTTTTAGGAATAAAGATTTCTAAGCAGCCCATCTCATGCTTATTTTCAAAATGAAGGTGAAAAGTGGTTGTAGGTTTTGATAATCAAGCTTATGTGAAATTTATTGTGTACTTGAGTAATTGGTGGTCTCTCATTTCCTGCAAAATGTTTAGCACAATCTGTAATCTGATCAAATGCACTTGATTACCCTACTTACAGTCAGTGGACTGAGGCAGGGAGGTGTAGAGGGACTTGGAAAGTTCATGGAATCATGGAAGCATCTCATATTGGAAGTGTTTCCCATTGGATGTGCATTCTGTACATGTTCTAAGACTGTGCAAGTGTGTTTACATTTAAAAGTCAAATAGTCTTCCCTGAAGTTGCTGTAATGTCACTTGGATTACAAAATGATAATGACCATAACTTACTGGATCATTTATAAATGATTAAAATAGCCATAGAGAACAAACAACTAATTTTTAGTGTTTAGTGATCTTAATTCATTTTAGTTGTTATACATGGCAAAGGGTTCCTCAGTTTGATAAAGCTGAGGAAAGAGCATGTTCCTTGTAAAAAATAATATTGACTTGATGTTTTTCTCTGAACATAAGTAGGTTTAAATAATACAACGTTGAATTACAGTGAATTTTTTTTTGTTAGAATCTAGACAATGTATATTCAGTGAATGCTATTACACAGTGACTTGATGCAAGGATTCAGGCATCTTGTGCAAATTATTTTTATTCAGATGATTTGGCATTGTTCTCAAGCATGACAATTTCTAATGTTGATCTACTAGTTCTTCTTATTTTTCACAGGAAGACAGTGATCCAGCAGTTCATGAAAGCCTTAGCATAGAAAATACGTTATGGGCAAGCACTGTTGTTGCTTCAGGTAAGTGTTGCAACATCAAATCTGAAAATACATCTAAAACTTCATCTGTGGAACTGTACTTTTATTTTACATAGTGAAATGTTAATGACTTTTCAAAGTCCTTGTGTCTTTCAGGCTAATAATCTGTTACTCCCTTGTTTGCATTCCCATCAGTTTCCTCATGTTACTGACAACATTTTCGTATCTTTTTAATTCTCCTTAATAGGTTTTTATACTTAAATTTTTCTATTTCAGTAGTGCTGTCTTTTGTATCCCATTAAAGCTATTGAATGTTTTCTCATCAATTAAAACTTCATATTGTAAAGTGTTATGTTTAGCCCACTGAGGATAGCAACTTGCTGAAAAGTGAGCCTGCTCTTGCATGTGTTAAGAGATTTTTTTAATATATGCATCATGCTGAGGGTAAAACTTGCTTAAAATCTTTTATCGGGCAGATCTTAATCAGAAATTATCATTTACATTGTTATATAATTTTCAATCAATTTTTAATATTAGTAATGTTTTCTGTGTCTTTCACGTATTATAAAGTAGATGCTGTATTCAGGCTCGAAGCCATTGTAAAATCACTTTTTAAACAGGAGAAAATTATTTTCTTTAGTTTTGCCCTGCGTAGGAAGTCAAAAGTACAGTAGGGAGAAAAGAAGGCTATGCACAAAGACAGAATAAGGAATTAGGAGCGCATGATTTCTAAAAGGAGCTAGAACTTAAGATCAAAAATTCGAACATTTGAGAATGTTACTCAAGAGGAGGGATATGAACAGGAAGGAAGTAAAAGAGGAGAGTGAGGAAGAAGGAGGAGGGCGGGGTGTGTTTCCACCTAACTAGCAAGGAGAAGCCTTCCTAGTAGGATCTGACTTTACGTTATTGAGGAGAATGTTAAAATGAAAATATTTGGAGGGTTGTGGGGAATAGATCAAGTTTAAGGAGTCAGCAAAGGACTCTGACTGAGCACTCCTTTCTAGAGCCTGATTAGATTGTCATGCTCTTTGAGGCCCAGTGTTGGTTTTCATTGCACTAGTAAACTATTCTCTGTGAAACTGTTTTATCAAATGGATGATGCTTCCAATTGCCTTCACTTAGGATATTAACTTAATTAGCCAAGATTTTTAACTGTGCATAAAACAGTGTTGCTTGTGAATTGCAAGTTTTAATTACAATTGTGACTCTTTGAAGTTTGATTTTCACCAAACTTAAACGTGGGGAAAAACTACAATGAAAGAGTATGTGTTTGCAAAAGCAATAATTCTGAATCAGCAATTTTGAATTTTAATTGAAAACTGCTTGTGTTTTCATTTCCAGGGTGGATTATTTGATCTTTCTTTAGAAATGTAGCGAAAGTCTGGGGCCTGTTGGTCTGCCATCTGAACTTGGCACCCAAATTAATGGAAACAGTGGACTAATTTATTCCTTAGCTTAGTGAGAGTAAACGTAAAATGGAGGTATTAAGTAATTTTGTTGTTTTCTTCTTAAGGATATTGTGAAGGTGTAATTGCTTATGAAGGTCTTAGGTTTGTTATTAATGCCCGTAGAAAAAAACACAAAGATAATTTCTGAATGACCACAGCCCCTTCTGAAGGGAAAAATAATGTGATGAATTATTAACAATGTCATAATAGGTCTAGATCTTACAAGAATTACTCAGCAAATCTATGGAGGTAATTTTTAGTATTTGACAGGATTGGGTCTATAATGGAAAGTAGGAAATGATTGCCTTAAGTCTGTTGCATATTTAACAAGGAATTTATGAAGTCTTACAGGTGGGTGGATAGTCATAAATAAGACCATAAGATGGAACAATTAGGAAACTGTTAAATAACGTTTTCTAGGTTTGGTGATAACTGATGTACTGATATTTTCATCCAAGGTGAATGTACATGGGTAAGTTAGGACACTTAAGGCTAAGTTAATTGTGAGTTACATATATATATTTAATTATACTTAATTGAATTTACAAGATTTCTGACAACTGAAAACTGTGTTAATAACACTTGTCGTTATAAGCATATATAAACCTCCTTGCTTAAGGCCTATGATGGCAGAACATCAGAAGTAGACTTGGGTGAATTTGCTTGCACCTGTGTGCCATCCCACAGCATGGCCTTTTAAAGTACTTGATTAAACCTGAAAAGTTTACTTGCACATAAGCGCTGTGATGGTGACTACCACTGAAATTCCATGAAAACAGAAGAATAAACATCTGGTAGCAGGATGAAGTCTGTATTATTTCTCTGCTTTATAGATAGATACTTCACCTCAACACATTTGTCTCTGGTTTCAGCCTTCCTTCTGCCTGTGATCAGTTTTGTTGCAGCCAGGTATTTTTCACCCAAAAGAGTAGCATATTTATGTTCGAACCTTCTGTTACTTTGACACTGCTTCAAGTAAGTGGGTATGTAGTCTGTGCCAAGGTGGTGAGTAGGGGTTATTTTGTTTCTGAGTGTGACACCATATGGCATGGGATATCCCTTGGGTGGGTTTAGATCAGTGTCATGGCCACAACCTCCTGGCTTTGTTGGGAGGGGGTTGGACCTGGCTTTGATGCTATGCCTCATTGCTTAGCAGTAGCCAAACATTGGTGCAATGCCAACACTCTTCTTGCTACAAGTGCTGAGCAAAGCACTGTATGGGCTCCTGTGGGGAACCTAACTCCATCTCAGCCAAACCCATTACAATATGGCAGTCATAGTGGCCTCTGAGCTTTGAAGGCTGCTTCCTTCAGTGTTCTTCAGGCAGCATGGACATCATCTGTTAGTAAACAGAGCATGTATGTGACCAGTTGTTTCTGGGACTGTTATGCCCTTGCCAGCTCCTTAAAGGTTGATAAAGAACATTCTGGGTCATATGATTTGTTTTGACATACCACTGACTGATGCTGTCAGTCTCAGCTCCCAAGACAAGGAGCTACATCACAGACACACAGGAAAGGAACAAGTTGGTTGAGTTGCAAACTTTCATTTAATTTCAAAAAAGGTTTTGCTTAGGACACGAAGAACAGTTGTCGGACAAGGTCATTCTCTTTCTTCCTGGCTTTGGGTATTTGTTTTATAAGATGTGTGGTGTCAGATATGTATGTAAAGGCATCATGGAGAATGGCACCCTGTGATGCAATTGCCAGTCCTCAGCTGAGTTTTGTGTTGTTTTCCCCCACTATAAACTTTGATGATTTTAGAGGGAAATGTGTATTTCACAGCATTAGTAGTAATAAAAGTTTGTGCGACATGGTATTGGGCAGCAGTAAGGAGAAGAAGAGACAAAGAATGTAGTCTGAAGAGCAATTAAGTTAAAAAAAGAGCAGGAGGAAATAATGTTTTCTTGTAATCCCATTGCATTATCTCACATGTAAAGTGCTGGCTTGTTTCCATTAAGACTTTTCCTACATATATACTTCTTCAGTACAGTGTTTTTATCAGGCCTATTTTCTTCCCCTTGTTCTTAGTGCTTTTATTTTTCAAAACCTTTGTGTGCTCACACATACCCTTATTGTGCATGCTAGGAAAGGGTTGCTAAGAGGGAGGCAGAAAGAGGGAAAGACAGTGAAGTAGTGATCACAAATATTTCCCCTATGAATCTGCTGGGAAATGAAATCAAGTTTAGCTCTTTTAGACGCTAGTGAGCCTGAATTAATTTGAGTTTACATTTTTAGAAAAAAAATCTTTATGTAGAGGATCAAGACTGCAGGATGGAGATTTACTGCAGTGTTTCTTTCGATCTTTGTCCTTTGGGCTCTTGAGAACCCCTTTCCTTGAAGTCACTGTTTGTCTGTCTCAGCTTATTTTCCTCCTTCCATGTGCTGAATTCCTGACGTTCCCTTTTGCACAGTACATAAAACATGTAGCTTCAACTAGGATAGCCTGCTGTCTCACAATGTGCTGTTACTGTTAGTCAAAGTGAGGTAGAAGGTCAAGGTCAGGCTAGGAAAAGTGTTTGGGGAACAGTATGGGGAATACCTCAGAAAAATTGAGCTCTGGTTGCTAACGCTTTGACAGCTTTAGGGGAAAGACACCACAAATCAATCATCTTTCAGATCAGTAACGGTAAATGTTAGTGTATAAAGGTTTGTCAGTTGATAAACCTTTATATGATAAACTTTTTTATGTTGAATTCAGAATGCTTTTGTCACACCTTATATATTCTATATGCCCAGATTTTCTAGACTCAGATTGAATAGTCAGATATAGAAATGTAAATCTGAAGTGCTTTTTGCTTCTTACTCTAAAGCCCTGACAGACATCTGGATACTGTGTGTACAGAAAGTACAAAGACTAATTTGCCTCGTTCGCAAAGGAAGCCTCACTCTCAAGCCTAAACCATGCAGCCATCCTTTTGTTATTATTAGGTAAATGTTTTTACTGAGAGAAGATACTTTAACTTTTTGCTTTTATAGACAACATCCAAGTGAGTTTTAAAAAGGTAACAGCAAGATACAGTATCTATGTATACTTCTTAATATGTATACTACTTCTGTGAAATTTTTACTGCTGAAATATGGTTTGTTTCTTATGGCATGTGGATGATACGATCATTGAAGCATCTGGGGAATTCTGAAAAGAATTTCTTATCTGTTGTTCTATGTTTTACCTTTCTCTATCCTGCTGGTCCATATTTTAAGCAGTCTTTAAAATAAGAGAATATTCTGTTGGTTTCCTTCAGATTTTGCTCTTTGTTTTAATAATATTGCCTGGAGGAGTAGAATTGTTGGTTACTGAAGACTTTTTTAAATAAGATAAAAAAAATATCACTGAAGAAATAAAATTTATAACCGTTTAATTTAAGCCACAAAGTATTTTGGAAACCTGTTATGTTATCGTGTTATGTTCAACTAAATTATAAAACCTTCACATAATGTGTTTGTCATCACTGACTGTGGTGATGTATTTATTCAAAATTTTGGTAGATTCCCTTTTGAAAAGTGAAAGAGAAAAGTGAGTTAAATTTTAAAAAGCCTGAGAAGGTCCACAACAGTGTGGACTTACTTTTTCATCTCCATTTATCAGTGTGTTTCAAACTGCTAAGTAAGATAATGCTATTTCCTGGGAGACCTGCTGAGGTACCTATTGAGATTTATATTAATGGAAAATTGTGGTCATTTGGGCAGATATCATCAGTCTTGCAAGGTTGCTTTGGTTAAAATCAGAACAGTTTGTATAGCTGCACAATAGTAAAAAGCACTACTTTGTGCCACGTTCCACAGGATTTTAATGAATTTCAATTGTCTCTTGTTTTCATACACTTTACATAATTTTTGTCTTGCAAGTATGGTATGATCTTGCAGTGGATTCTGAGTGTGCCTAATGATGTTTGTTAATTCTGTACAAGTCCTCTTTTATTAGTTTATCCAGGCACACAATCGTAGAACCATAGAATGGCTTGGATTGGAAGGGACCTCAAGGATCAACAAGTTACAACCCCCTTGCCGCAGGCAGGATTGCCAGCTGCTAGATCAAGTACTAGATCAGATTGTCCACGGCCCCATCCAGCCTGGCCTTAAACACAACCTCTGTGGTCAGCCTGTTCCAGCACGTCACCACTCTCTCAGTAAGAAACTTCACCCTGACATCTAATCTAAATCTCTCCTCCTTTAGTTTAAAATCATTCCCCCTTGTCCTGTCCGTATCTTCCCATGCAAAACATTGATTTCTCTCATGTTTATAAACTCCCTTTAAATACTGGAAGGCTGCAATGAGATCTCCCAGCAGCCTTCTCTTTTCGAAGCTGAACAAGCCTAGTTCCTTCAGCAAGTTTATTCCATTTGTATCTCCCCTAACATTTCTCTTCTTCATTAACCACTTCACTCTTACCAACTACTGCTTGCCATTTCTCATAGAAGTCCATACATAAAAACAATACGGTCATTGTTTTCACCATGGTAGTACAGGTATCTTTCCAGAGACCCTGAATTAGATTCAGTTCCTCCTAATGGGGTCTGGGCAGCAGGTCTGTTGGATTTAGCCAGACTTACGAAGAAAATTCAATAGACTGGTTTTTATCTCACTTTCATCTTTGAAACTAACTTTCCAAGAAACAGAATGAAAAACAGGTAGGACGGTTTGTTTTCCTGAACTGCACCAGCCCAGCCAAGTGTAACTTCTTGAGGAATCTTCCATCAGAAATAGTCCTCAGCAGCTTTTCCTTACCTGAACAGCTCCTAAGCCAGAGATCACTAGAGTGTGTGTCGGGAGGATGCCGTGTAGTTTATCATCCAGCATGCTGTGAAAGCTGGACAGAGGTGAGCTCACAAAATCCCTCCAAGCTGAAATGTCCCAAACTAATATTGGCATTGATTGGAGACCAGTTGGATTTTTTTGTTTTTTGTTTGTGTTTTTTTTCTCTTTCCCCTCTGTCAGCAGAGGCAAGCTAGCTTTGGGGAAAACGTGTCAAGGGAATTCTTAGGGAAAAGCTTTAATGTGGAGAGGAGAATGATAGAAAAAAAATTGTAGTGGTTCAGAAGATGTAATTTACAGTCACTTCGTACAAGGATTCAACGTTTTCACTGGCATTTTTATTCTTGAGTAAATGAAACTTCCTCTCTTTAACCATCATCTTGTTTTCTTTTTATTTCTTCATTTTTTATGGCCTGTTATGCTGTAGGAACAATGATAACCGATCTTTTACATTGTCTTGATGTTCCAAAGGTAAATAAAGTTAAAGTCAGGCAGAAGTGCAATGCTTCTAGAGTTCTTACAGTCATCTGAGCTTGGTGTTCCCAACAAGCCGTGCTAATTATTTTTTTATAGCATTAAGATGACAAATATGACCACATTATTGTTTGTAATAACATTAAACCATTTCACATCACTTGAAAAAAGAATAGAAATAGTCTTTATTTATACTAGAATGTGAGATGCGTAGTAGTAAAAATCTAAACAATAGTAAAAAACTGAATTTTTATTTAGTTGATAAATGCTTTTAGTGACAGAACATTCAGTAAAAATCAACAAGATGATTGGAACTAGTGAATTGTTTTAATATGCTATTAAAAATGAGAGTATTTTTGTATGGGAGTCTGTAAAAGTAATGAATTGAGTGAGCTGGGTGTTACATCATGATAGGTGACAGAGCTAGCAGGAAATTTGTGTATGATCGTAGAATCATAGAATCATTAAGGTTGAAAAGACCAGTAAGACCACTAAGATAATCTAGTCCAGTTGTGTTCAGCAGTACTGCACTCATGTTTTGTTCCTTTTGAAGGACAGTTATTTATGCTGTGTTAATTTCAGGAAAGAAGTTGAGACAACTTTCAGTTCAAATGCAAGTCTTTACCCAGCTACACTGTATTTTTTTCATTGAAAAGAATGAAAGGATGTAGTAATTTTTATGGATGTTAATTAAAGAAGTTACAACAATCCTTTATAATAAATCCTGAAAAACAGCATCCACAATGTTATGTATGTTGCATACATGTTTGTTTTATACAATTGATTTGTTTGAAGGATTGTAAATTACTGCTGCTTTTAATTCAGACCATTTTTTCTTAACTTACTTGACACCTCTGTTTTTCTTTGTTTTTCAGGAACTGTAATTGGTGTTGTCATCTACACAGGGAAAGAAACTCGAAGTGTAATGAACACATCCAATCCAAAAAATAAGGTCAGTTAACCTTGCTATGTGATTTCCTTCTTTTATTTTCATAAAACATAAATAGATGAACCTAAAAGTGAAGATCTACATGCTCTAAAGTATTTCGTGTGTGTTAGATTGAACTGTGTTGATGCAAGTGAATTCTGCCTCAGTCTCATTTCATAATTAAAACCATTCTTCGTTTAGCTAGGCCTGTTACAGATACTAATGAAAATACATTTTTTTTCAAATATAAATATATATCCTTATACTTTCTGTATTTCTGTGTCACAGCAGATTATGAGCTCCCACTTCATTTCTCTCAGATTTTTTTTTTACTGTAAAATATTTGGCCGAAACTGCACAGGAGTTGTAAAGACTGTTTGTAACAGGCTACTAAAATTTATGCTGGCTCCCAGAGAAAGTGGAGTGTGAAAGCTGAGGTTTCAGTGAGTACCTAGAATGTTTTTGCAGAGGTTTTTATTAGTTTTGTAAGCAATGAAAACATCTTCAAGAGATATGTCATTTGGAGAAATACTGGAAGTTTGAGTGCTTCTCTGTGTGCTAGGTTCTTTCAGTTCAAAACAATGGAAATAGTTTCATCAGTAATGTTTCTAATACGAGTCAGGTTGGGGGAGTGCACTCAGTCATAAAGATATAAAACTTTAGGCTGTATCTTTGAACCTAGACCTGTGTTTAGTAGGAGCATACTTGATTATATTGAGAGGAAAAATATATTGCTAGAGGTTTAAAAAAAAAATCATGACAGGCTGGCATTTTCATACCATTCATAGCAAGTTACTCTGAGTAGGAACATCAAGAATGAAATGATAATACAAGTTGTTTGAAGCAGTTATTATTGTTCCCCTTGAGCGTATTGATTTGTGTTTCTAATAGAGATGCTTATAAATGTCTCACTGACAGAGATGGTTGATATATACCATCACATGGCATGAAATGTCCTTTTATTATTTTGATATATGTAACATATGTTTTAAAATAAGAGTAAAATTGAAGTAGAATGTTAATGGTTCATAATGACTTTCTTTTCTAATGGTTCATAACTACTTTGCCTTCTATCTGGTACGAATAGGAGCCCTTTAGCAAAAGAATATTCCTTTGAGCATTCTGAACAAATTTTGACAAATAATACAGGTGTTAAAAATGAAATTATTTAATATAGTAAATTTATAGGTATTGTAGTATGCATAAGTACAACATGCTTTGCCTGAATTAAACAGATTCTGGAGATGTGCTCCATGTAAATTTTTGCTACAATTTTCACATGAGTATTTCACACTGAAAAGTGTGGTGAAGGGTCTGTTCCAAATCTCTGATATTTTCAAATACAGCATTGAAACAGTTGCTCTAAGTTTCCATCAGAAAAATACTAAGTTGCAAATAAAAGTGCAATAAAGAGAGCCAGTGGCATGTTGACAAGATGCGGCATGCTTTTTAACACTGGGGCAGTGCACCTACTGCCATTACTTGCCTAAGGCCCTAACATTACGACTGGTTGCCACTGAAACTTGGTCTTTTATCTACAGTGGGAATGTAATAAAACTTTAAATTTTTATGAAGTGCTAAAGCAAAATATTCTGTACTAACACATGCGGTCAAATTCTAGTAACATCTTCTGGCATATAGTGTAGTATCAGCTTGAGGACAATTAGTAATCATGTTATCATGATACAGCGTTTAATCTGCGACTGATGAGACAGGTGCTGCTTGTGTAAATAAATATTATTCATTTATTGTCCAATGGACTGTACTGTTAAAATATGCAATATTCTAAATATATATATTTATTTCTTTCTCAGAGATGGTATAGCTGATAGGTATCTACTAAATGTGAAGAATTAAGTTGAATATAGCAGGTGTACCTGTTTAAATGGCTTTGCCTTGGTAGTTGTATAGAGTATTTCAAAAATTCAAAAACAGGTGAACGCATTCTGTAGAGCCTACTCGCTACAAGAGTTTCCTCCATTTTGTGTCAGTTGTCTTTCACATTACTTTGTAAATGTGTAAATGAGTCTTCTGTGTACCAATTGCTCAACAATAATATTGGTGAGGATTTCTTCACCATCTGTGAACAGAATGTCTGTATTAGTAATGTAATTAGCAAGGATGGATTTGGGAACTGAAAACATTAAAACACCACCATGACAAATGAGTAAGTAATAAAAATGTGTGTTGGTATAGAAAATAATTATCAGCATTTTGTAACATGCATTTTTAGTTCTACCTTTCTGTGGAGTTAACATCCTTCTGTGTTTGCATCTTCTACCACAGGGTGAGATCAGTTTGCATATTTCTGTAATGTAAGACACTTACTGCTTATAAATAATATTCTGTCCTAGCTAGCCTTGCAGCAGGTAGCACTACAAGGAGAAGAACAGAAGCCAGTTCATTCTTTCTTTATGTGTTTGGGAAAGGGAGTCCTCCTTTGTTTTTTTTTTTTTTTCAAACCTGACAATAATGTTTACATGTTTGATGGGGCATAAAACAATCCTTGAGATTAGAAAGGATATTACAATTGAGAGATCAAATGTGCAAATGTTTATAAGATAAATAATTGCACCTAATTGTTGCTGAAACAAAATCAAAATTGTTATTTGCATTATTACTGCATGGTCCAGAGGAAATAAGTCTGCCTTATCTTATTCTTTAACTAATACTTGCTCCAAATACTGTTTTGGAACTGTTTTTAAATTGCAAACAGTCTCTGTTGCTCTTCGAAAAAAACGAAAATAGTATTCTAGAGAGTTTGTCGTAAAATGTGTTGATATGCTCTTGTTCAGAATGTGTAGTTTTGGGAGGAAGTAAACACTGAGATCTAGGATTCTCCATTTACATTTCCATGCTGAAACCTCTGTGGTGAGATATCTCCAGACATGACTCTTTCATTATTTGTCTCTTCATTGAAATATTAATTGTAAGATAAATGCTTCTCTTGTCTTTCTTACTGTAGTATAACTATACTGCTCTATTTGTACTATGAACTGGGTTTTTCTAATGGCAGTTTTTTCATTTTCATCCTTAAGGATAGATGCTTTTTGACTAAGCCAGTATTAAAATTTAGAGATGTGGGCCAGTTCTATAAACAGTTTCAGCAAAAGGCTAAAATTGAAATGAGTTTAAGCAAAATTTTGTATAAAAAGTTGTAAGATGTATGTGCCTGTTCAAGCATGTGATTTATCTGTATGTTAGACTCAGAGGGATTTATTGTGTTTATTGAAATATTTAGTCTTTCAAGCAACAATATTTTAACATAAACTCAACACTTTGTGGGTTTTTTTATTACAATTATAGAAATTGTTTCATTGCCTAAGGATGCAGACAGTCTGAAAACCACAAAGATAGAAGAGAATTTTCCTAATGGATCAGTTTAATATGCTTTTAATTCCAAACAATCTAAAGAAAAATGATTTCTATCAAGGTTTAATTTCAGTCTAAAATAATGTGTTTTGTGCTTTAGATAAATTTAGAAATAGTAGCATCATTTTTATTATAGTGTAATGGCTCTATGCTTTCTACCTCATTGATAGTCACAACAGCTTACTCAGGAACACAGTTCCATCCTTTTAAATAAATAAAACAGATTGAATTGTGTTCTTCACAATGCTGTAATCAGTAATCAATCCTGTTTGGTCAGATATTCTTAAACTTTGGCTTTCTTGATAAAGTTGGACTTCTCAGTGCTAAAGGTCATATACAGGTGTTAATTAACTAAGAGGGAAATTAACAAACTACGATTATTTATTTAGTCTGGCATTTTGCAGTATTCTCTTATTCTTACCTATTTAAAGTGCACTGTTGGTTTTTTTGCAACCCAGTTTTAGAATTGCTTTCACAGTTTTGGTTTTCATTAAAGGCAAGAATGTTAATATAGTCCTCTTGCAAAGGTGACCTGTCTCTATCAGTAGAAACAGATTTGGGGGCTAAAGTTTAAAGTGTGTGTATATATTTGGATGGAGAAGAAGCCAATTTGAAGGGAGATATTTTGTGTACTAAGGTTGAAACACTAACATAACTTAATCCGTGTATTAAATAGATTTTTAGAGCGTATACTAGAATGTATTAAAATGAGTAGAAATCATCTTAAGTAAAACTGCTGAGAAATAAGTAATGTCTGTAAAGGAGATACAGAATGCAATATGACTATTGTGCTTCAGATTAGTATAAAAATAGTTTTCATATTGCTCATCTTTAGCAGCATTCAGACGCTTCATTTTTGCATTATTATGGAAGCTTACATCTGCTGCTGTGTTTTAGCAGTTTGTTAGTCACAAAACTTGATAGTAAGCATTCAGTGTTCATTGGAATAATAACACTTTTTTTTCCAAAATTTTTGTCTAACCTGTAATCTAAAAACTAAATATGTCTAGTGCTTTGCTGATATTGTAAGTTTTTGTCACACAAATCAATAATATAAGAACTGATATTGTTTTCTTTTTGTTGTTTGTTTGTTCTTAAAAAAAGTCACCCATGAGACTGGAAGTAGTTAAAAATAGTAGTTAAAAAGTGCCCAATTAAATACTGTCAGATAATACAAACAAATTTGTTGTTACCTAGAGAACTTGAGATGAGCCTCAGAAACACAGTGACTTAATTCTGCTGCTACAGTGTTGTGTAAGGGCCAATAACTTGTACAGTTGTGTTATTAAATTGGAAATTTAATATTGTTCATAGTTGATTTGAGAAGAGGGAATGAAATAGCTTGTACTGGTTGCATACAGTAGCGAGAAACAGAACAGAATGACCTTGAAAAAATGTTACATGGTTTCTAATGACAAATTTCAAGGATTTAGAATGAGAAAAGGGTTTGTATATTGCTTTTTACTGGAGTATGGTCTGCTGTGCTTAATCCTCCTAAAAGTCCTCCCTGTATAGGATGAAACTGAGAAAGCTGTTTCCTACATTAAGTCAGTAGCCCCCAAACTGGGTTTGTGTCCCTTCTGCCTACAGCTTCAATCCAAAAAATACCTGAAGACCAACTTCCCGACAGGTACAAGAAACCTCAATCAGAGGAAGGGAAAACTGCTGGAATTGGACCGTGTGGAAAATGCATGAAATATAGCTTTAGTGCTTTTATTTCTTCTTATCTGAACAAAAGAAGGAATGTATCACAAGGTGAGAAGTAGAGGAGGGAGAACCTTGGTGTATTAATAACACTGTAGTGACAACTGAACAGCGCTGCCATCCCCAAGGGCTAGAGAGTTTTAGTGAGTTGGATGGAACAGTGTTAGATAAGGAAGAGGACAAAAGGTGTCACTCCTTTAAAAAAAAAAAAAAAAAAAGACTGAAAAGGAACAGCTGAATGGCAGATGAGCAGCCACCCTTGTTATTCCAAAACCCAGATTAGAATATTGCAGTGCTGCCAAACATTACTGACAGTTTCCAGGAATCAAACCACAAGCAAACTTTGTGTCTTTTACTCACAGTCAGAAGGAGTATATCTCACTGCTATCATTACCATTAACTCCATGAACTGAAATAGCTGAGTTGTGGAACCAGATGTTTCAGTCATTGAATGACTAATATGGAAAAAGTGTAATTCCACATAGTGGAACTAATGTTTTCATTTATACTTAGAAAACTAGAACAATAGTGCATTTATATTGCTGTATTAAAACAATACTAAAAACGTTAAGAGTGGCGAACAATGTCTCAGTAAAGGCTGAAAATCTTGATTGATGCCTTTGAGCGGTGGTCTACATAGATGGACAGTATTCACTTAATGCAAACGAATACATTGTTACAGGTTTTTTAGAGTAGAACGGTGGGCTGACAGAGGTTATCAGTCCAACTGTCTGACCACGTAAGGGCTAACAAAAAGTTAAAGCGTATTAATGAGAGAACATTGTCTCAGTGTCCATTGAACACTGACAGACATAGGGCATCAACCACCTCTCAAGGAAGCCTGTTCTAGTGTCTGACCACCCTCACAACACAGAAATGTTTCCTAATGCCCAGTCCAACCCTCCCTGGCACAGCTATTCCCATCCTGCCATTGGTGACCAGGAGCAGAGCCCAGCATCACCCTCTGCTCCCCCTCCTCAGGGAACTGCAGAGAGCAATGAGGTCACCTCTCAGCCTCCTTTTCTCCTGACTGCACAACCCAAGTATCCTCAGTCTCTCCTCAGAGGGCATGCCTTCCAGCCTTGTTTACAGCTTTGGTGCCTCCTCTGGATGCTTTCAAGGACCTTAACACCCTTTATATCCTGTGGAGCCCAGAATTGCACACGGTATCCAAGGTGAGGCCACACCATCACTAAATGCAGCAGGAGAATAACCTGTTTTGACCAGCTGTCTGTGCTGTGTTTAATGAACCCCAAAATGCAGGCACGCTGTTGGCTCATGCTGAGCCTGCTGCTATGTGCACTCTCAGGTCCCTTTCTGCTGGGGTGCTCTCCAACCACTCATTTCCCAGTCTGTGCCCGTGTGTGGTACTGCTCTGTCCCAGGTGCAGAACCCAGCATTTTGCGTTGTTAAACTTCATGCCATTGCTGATGGCCCAGTGCTCCAGTATATCTAGATCCCTTTGCAATCAGTCAGCAGTACCTCCCAGTTTAATATCATCAGTTAATGTGCTTAGGATGTAGTCACCTCCTGCATCCAGGTCAGAGATAAAAATGTTGAACAGAACTGGCTCTAGAACTGTGCTATGGCAAACAGTGCTAGTGACCAGCTCCAGCCAGAAAGATGTACCTCCATTCAGTATAGTACTTTGAGCTCTACCATTTAGCCAGTTCATCACTCAGCATAGTGTGTACCTGTTCATCTCACAGTTGGACAATTTCTCCACAAGGATGCTGTGAGGGATGGCGTCAAAAGCATTACTATAATCCAGGAAGATTACATCCACTGGCTTCTGTTCATCCACCATGTGGATGACCTTATTCTATGACAGGCATGTCCAACCCTCAGGCTGGATTCAGCCCAGCCCATACTGCAGCCCACTCCCTGCCTTGTGCTGTCATGATGGTGGCTCTTCTGCCTTAAGCGGCCTGGCCCACCTGCAAACATGTACCCATTGCTCAGCAAGAGCCAAACATCAGTGTGCAACTAACACTGTCTGGTTGAAACCAGTACATGGGAAGGGTGCACTGCAGTGCTAACTCAAGTGATGGCAACTACTTATTTGCATTTTGATACATTGCCTAAACACAGTGCTCTGAATGGTGGAGAATATGAAGCCTTGTTTTCCTTTCTCATACTGAAACTTGAGAATAGGTTTCAAGATTGCAGAAAAAAGTTGTCAATTTTTTGTTATATTTGCGACTCCATTTTCAGTCAGCATAAATACATTACATGCAGATTTTCAAGTGGAATGGATAGAGTTGCAATCAGATATTCAACTCAAAAATTTGATCATGTCTTTACCAAATTTCTATAAAACTTGTCTTGCCAGAGAAAAATATCCCTCACTTCACAAGCATACCTTATTCATGTTGTCACTTTTTGGCAGTACGTACATTTGTGAGCAAATAATTTTCAAGGATGAAGCACAGGAAGAGTAAAATGTCATCAAAAATCTCTGATGAACACCCTGAGAAGTTACTAAGAATGGCAGCCACTTCCATCGAATGAGAATGATGCATTCAGTAGTTTAACAGAAACAAAACAAGGTCAAATTTCATGCAGCTTTTGTGTTCTTGTTGCTGTCTTTTTTTTAATGTTTGAATAAAAAATATATATTTTAAGAGTTGTTGCTTATGTATATTAATGACATTATGCATTTTACAGGTGAGCCAAAAGGTTAGACACCTATGTCCTAAAAGGACATCAAATTGCTAAGGCAGGACTTTCCCTTAATGAACCTATGTTGACTATGTCTGATGATAGCTTTGTTCTTTAAATGTCTTTCAGTAACCCCCAGGACAATCTTCTCCATAGCTTTTCCAGGGACTGATGTTAGAGTAACAGGTCTGTAGTTTTCTGCATCTTCTCTTGTTTCCTTTTTGTAGATGCGTTTAATGCTGGCTAACTTCCAGTCAGCAGGGACCTCCCCAGATTCCCAGAACATTTGGTAAATTGTTGAGAGGAGTCAAACTGTAACATCCATTAACTCCATTAGCAGTGTATTTTTTTTAATAGTCTTCTTTATTTTATATTCCAAAAGTAGTAAAATGGTAATACTACACATGGGAAACCAAGGCACTTGAGAGGGGAAAAAAGTAAATGGCTATTTAAGGTATTGGACTTTGCTTTTCATGCAACTTAATGGTTATAGTACTGGTATGTATGAAGTTCTGTTACTGTTGGATTTGCGTGGATGTGATGATGTCTGTAGCCTCAGAGGAAACCTGATGTTAATTTTCCTTGGCATCCAGAAAGCAATATTAGATCATTTACTGATCTACTTTGATGTTGTATGACTGGGACAGAGAATAAGTTGTTCCATGTTTTGACCGGCTATCAGTTCACAAATTAGAGTCCCAGAATAATTTATGCCTTAACTTCCAATTTGTTCTGAAAACAACAATTAAACGTTTTATGAGACTGGTATGTTAGATCATGTGATACATCTTTTTCTGGCTACATGTAATTTTTTAGTGAAGCACATAGCTTGGTACAATACATTGCTTGAGACATGGATGTTGAATCAACACTTCTGCATCACTTTCTGTTTACAGTCCTAGTGCAAGGCAAATTATGTGCAACAGTATATAAGGTAGTTCTAAACAAAATAATTGTATAACTCTATAGGATACTGTTATAGCAATTAAATGTTAACTTGTACATCTTTGATCATTAATAATATTGAATGACATCAGGTAGCAACACCCTGCACTGGCTTTCATCTGTACTGAAAGCAGTTTTGAATGGAATCTTATTTCAAGAGTGTGTGTGTGTTAATATATATGTGTGCATATATTTAATTTTCTTGAGCTTACCTGGAGAGCCTGGATATCTTCGTTTATGAAATAGTAATGGGAGGGAGAGAGGGAACAAGCAAGGGGAGTGGCTTTGGTAGTTAGAATTCTAGCATTACTGCAGGTAAATTTCTGAGGTATTTTATGATAGTGGGTAGGTAGGTTTATGAGGTATTTTGGAGTTAGTGGCAAACTCATCCATTCACTAAGCCTAAGACTGTGTTTGTTGCTGCAAAATTCCTCTAATGTTAATTTCGTTATCTGTTATAAGAATACAGGAGAATAAAAAATTATATGTTTTAGAATTGAAAAGATTAGCCATAAGCCATAGATAAATTGGAGTCCTATATTTTTGTTGTTTTGTTATTTGATGTTCCAAGACATTTCACTTCTCCATTTTGGAGACTCTTACTTTAAATTGTTCGATTTTTTTTGTTGTTGTTGTAGTAAGTTTAAATTTGAATAAGTTAAAATTCAGCTCAGCAGCTCAACATCAGTTCACGCCAGTGTTTGAGGAAGGATCAGTTGTGGAGTACAGAGTTTTCGTAGTAGTACCTACAACAGATTACTCTCACAAAACTTTCAGAGCAATTATTTTGAAGTTGATCAATTTGTGGAATAGCCTCTTGATTCTTCACCAGAAACAGCGTATTTTACCTATAGCAAACTAGGCTAAAATGAATCATTTCTGGTGAAATATACAATCCATTTGAAATGTTACGATTCTACAGAAGATAATGCAAAAGGGAAATTTGCTGTCTATTGGCTTACTGATTGTCCCAGTGAGCTGTTAAGAGGTAGTCCATGTCCACTTCCTCTCAACTGCCTCCACTGCTGCTGCTTATCAGTGACTGGAGTTTGCTTTTTCACTTGAGTTGATCCTTACAGTTCTGTTGCCTTTCAGAGTTAATCACAGCATCAGTAAAAAGCAGCTGCTGTGAGATGGAGAGGGTAAGGGCAAATAGGCTCTGACTTTCAGGTGATGGTTAGAGAATACTCATCTGACTGCTTAGAATTGCACCACCTTCCTAATGCACTGTCTGTGAGCCTGTGCTGGCAGAGTGCAAGACAAAATGTTGGAAACCAAAATATTAGAGTTGGATAAATACATCATTACATTTTTTTCTCCTTTAGCATTATGTTCTGTGTATCTAGTGGTTTTTTGTGTAACAGCAATGTAGCACAGTTGTCACCAACATTACATATATTTTTCAGCTATTGAAAGGAATTATATGAGGAGGAATAGAGGTGAACTTCTCTGTGAGTATGTTCGTAGTATATTAATTGTGAGTTTTTGTCTTTTTTTTCTTCCGATTATTGTGAAGGATGGCTTTCTGAAATGTCAGAAGCTAGTGTCTTGCAGAAACCTAGTTGGTTTAGCATTTTTGAAATAAATGCATCTGATTCATGTCATTTATTTGAATGTTTTATAGATATTATTGCTTAGTTGGCAAGTCTTCCCTATATCTAGCTCAGATACAGAAAAACATTTTTTCATATATGGACCTTTTTAATATCGTAAATGGAAATCTGATTTTCTAAGTACTGGAGACTCAGTGACAATCATGTTTCACATGACCTGAAATCTCAGTCTACCGTGATGCATATCTGGAGGGAAAGGGAAAGTTCTGTGCATATGAGGACATAGTATTTGTTTTTACATAGGTTGAACATATTAATCATAGCTATGATTAAAGTAACAGGTTTGTCATGCTCATAACAAATATGATTTTTTCCTTCATTTATACCCTCGTTCAGAGTGTGAGCCTGTGGATTTCACATTAAAATCAGCATTCCAGTTTTTGCTGGATAAAGATGGTGTTCTAGATTTTAGACTGTGGATTAGTTTGCAAAGATTTGGCCACTCTTCATATTTTTAAAGCTAATTCCCTTCCTGTCCTATCTTTTGGAAAGTATCCTGAAACACTGTTTTTACAAAACAGGGTTCAGTTTCATTTCTTTTTGGATACTTTGTGGAATCTTTTCTTAATCTCATAGTCTCCAAGGAATCTACTGAAATATTTTGTTTCATGAAAACAAGGATAGATGACTCAGCTGAAAATCAAATTCTTACTTTTGCCTTAGGGTTTGAGGGATAAGCTTTGTTCTTCCTCCTATCACAGAGCACTTTTTCTAGTTTAAATTTGAAAGTGATTGGGCAGTTTAATTCTTCTTTTTTTTTAAGTTATTGTTGTCAATTGTTTGATTCACTGTGTTTTAATTGCCTACTGTGACCTGTTCATTGTTCTCAGTGTGACACTAGCAGCACCAGTCCTCTACTATTTCTGGTAGTTCCATCTACCCAGTTCTTTCCTTCAGCTGCCCACAGATCTTGGGGACACATCCCTGTCTCGCTGCAGCACCTTTGTGAAGAAGAAGGTTTTAATTCTTTGATAAAGCTGAAGTTATCAAAGAATACTCTTCATCTGTCACAGCTCATTGGTCATGGAAAATACTGTCTTGGATCATTTTCACCCATTGAGCAACCACACTGTGGAGATCATGATCCTGGTTCACATCTTCAATCTTGTCTGCATTTTCTGTGAGCTTTTCCCTGCCTCGACTATCTCTTACTGTTGTCTTCCTGCTCCAGCTTCTTTTAGTGCAACTTGTATTTGTCATGCTCAGCTATCTTGTTGTTGTCTCCAGCTTGTCAATGTATGGTTTATTTCTTAACATGTTTAGGGTTGAGAAGGAACACCCCACAAGGAGTTTGAGTGCATTTCACTGATCTTCTGTAAATACATCACTGAAATACCTTGCCATCATATTAGTCTGAACATTCTCTGGTTTTATGGCCATCTCTCATTCTAACTTGTGCATTCTTGTTTTATATATTTCTGTATTGTTGGGGAACTCCCCACGCTCCCCACAGGGTTACCCTCCTAGGCGGGCGGGAAGCCTGATACTCAATGTGAGGATATGCAGCTTCAACTTTATTGTAGCAACACACCATCTTATATAGCATCTATGCTTCCAGGGATACAGGGTCTATGCGACCAAGCGTATAAGAGAACAATACCGTTACCCAGGCTAATTTTGTGTACAGTACATGTTGTTAAGTACAGAACTCTACTAGAAACACCACATTCCATGCAGGTATAACTTACCCCTTTCATCTAAGATTACATCGTAAATCATTAGTAAATCAGTAGCTACGTGCTGCCAAGCGCTGCCAAGCAAACTGTTTCCCAACACTGTATCATTACTTTCTTCTTTACACTTAAATCATCTTGACTTGTTTTTAGGATAGGATAAGTTTATATAGTGAACTAGTAACCTAGTACAGAGCTATGGTCAGTGCTAGGGAACCTCTCTCAAACTGCAGTTAAAAAGTAAAATACAATCTTTAATCTTTTAGAATGAGATGCACCTATTTGTGCTTCAGCTATGAAGCAATATTCATGAGAGCACTGGGCACAAGTGTGAAGTAGTTCCCCTTAAAGCATTATATTGCAAGTATGCATCTTCCCTATGCTTATTTATCCCTTTACATCAAAGCATTTATTCCATTTCTTATTCTTTAAATAAATGAAAAGAGTATATATCTAGCCTTTCCTGTATGATACAAGTTTGAATTGTTTAACAAGTACATTAGTTGGTGTTCTTAGTAGTTTTTTAATGCCCTGCATAATATTTTATATTTAACTTAGATGTTCCAGTTTTCTTCAAGAATCTTAATTCATTTATAAGTACTCCAGGAGTTTTATAGTTGTACTACACAACGGTTTCCATGTGGAAGGTTTGCTGGCTTCCAATGACCCTTAGCTGCCATCTGGTACAAATTCAAAGTGCTTCTGTCATCTGCTGCTAATTGCTGTCACCTGCATGTTGCAGTCACTCTGAGCAACTTGGATTGCAGTAAAGCAAGATGCAGATTGCTTTGTATAGTTGTAGTCTATCAATAATACACATCATTTCTTTATTAATATTAATTTAATAAGTACATCATGAAATGACATGAATTCATATAAATGGCATTTTCATGGTTTTTTTTAATTGCTGTTTTTGGCTTTATAGCCTGGCATTAAAAATGTGTGAAGATTATGAATATATTTATTATTTCAGTTTTTTTAACCCATTTATTCTGGTAAGATTGTACCATCTGAATCTTGCAGAAGAGTTCTTTAATCCTTTTTGTATGCTGATAAGCTTTTGTCAGGGTGCTAGCCTACAGCACCATATTATATTAATGTATTTTACTTGTAATTTAGAGAACAAGAAGAATATCCTGTTCTGAAGGCTAAACTGTCCCCTGTGGCACTTGCACAGCTGATAATCGTGAACTAGAAAGATGTGTATATCAAATAGTTTACAAAATGAAGCCAGCTGTGTTTCCCTATGTACTGTGGCTTCCTGACATGCATCATTAAACCTTATTAGCTACTTCCTTTTACAAAGGTTCTTGTAGTCTTGAACATTGCATATTAACATTTTCTGCCCCTCCAACTGGAAATTATTTGCTTTATTGTAGAGTGTCAACTTGCTCTGGTTTCTGATGCATTCTAATTGGTACTTTAGAGTATAATCATAGTGAAACACCACTCTGTGCATTTCTTTATTTGGAAATTAATACAGACCTTTTCACTTTATCTGTCAATCTGGGCACACAGTTCCCAACTGTTGGGATGCCTTACAAAACTCTCAGATGGAAAATGGTTCATAGGAAGTCTTCAAGATACAAATACAAGATGTTGGAGTTCACTTCTGCTTTTTTGTTATTGTTGACCTAATAGTGATAAAGCTATTTCAACTGATAAACATTACAGTGTTAAAAATCTCAAAAAATGTAATGATGTAAAGTTCATTTGTTGCAGATGAGATTCTGTTTAAAAAACAGGACCACACACGTAGGAGCATACACATGCATGTGCACATACACCTATTGATCACACAGTTGATAGTGAATTTCAGCTTTCAAACCTAAACAAAGAAGAATTTTAAAAATATTTTCTCTGTCAATGAAAACGGATTTTTAATTAGGTACAAATTCAAATTATTTAAATATATATGCATCTTTGTATATTTACAAATTCTACAAGCATTTCATCAAAAAGGCAAAGAATTACTTCTGATATCAATGAATAAGACTTCAGACAATATCATTCCAGAACCTTATCTGTTTGCTTAATCCCAGCAAGAATCATTTCAAGATGATATGTTGCACACAATTAGCTCTAAACACGTTTTTTGTTTACTTGGGACCAGGAGGTACAAATAGCTTGGAAGTTATATAAACTACGAATAATATAATTTTGGGGGAGAAAAACTAAGAACCATCTTAAACAGATGCTTTTTTGTTAACGTTCCTCTATTGTAAATTTTGATATTCATTAGAGAAGGCTGTTTTTATTCAGAAATATATAGCTTAATTTTATTATGCTGATAACTTCTAGATTTCTTGTCATAACTTACTACATAGTAGAGCTTGAAAATCTGTCCTTTTACATTATAGTAGCAAGAAAAACATAAAATCTGATCTAGAAGATATCGTGGAGAAAAGTTGTTTCCCCCATGCCCTAAATGCTTGTGGACATTTACTGTGGACGTATTTTGGGTGTTTCATCTCAGACTTTGAATTAAAGAATTATAGAATCCTTAAGATTGGAAAAAACCTCTAAGATCATCTAATCCAACCATCCATCTACCAGCAATATTGCGACTTGTGAAAGATTCTTTCTCCCTGTTCTGTTCTTTGTGATTTTCCCTTTATGTTCCCTAATGTAATTAATCTTCAAGAAAACTCCTGCTTATTTTTCATCGCATTGAGCAGTTTTCAAGCTATACTTGATCAGCATGATCTACTCTGAACTAAAAGAAGAGGTGAAAAGATTAAGGAGTATCAGGGAGTGTGAAAGGGAGATAGACCTATGAAACCACACCCTACCATCCCTGCGATAAATGCTCTGTGAGGAACACCCTATGACTAGTGGAGAATCCCCTTACCCTCTTGACATCAGGCAGAAGACCTAAGACACAGGAAAGAATGGAAATGGGTCCCTGCTTGGGGTGGCAGGTGAATCCCCTCCCAGCCTACTTTGCCTTCCCAGGTAAACTTGCACAATAGGTATGAGGCTCTGGAACTTGAGGGACTGGCAAATGAGGTTGTTGATGAAAGTCCATCCAAGGGGTTGTCTAGGGTGAGTCTGTCAACCCCAGCTGTTAAGCCTGCCTCTGCCAAGAGCCAAAGAAGGGTAATTGTCATAGACAGCTCCCTTCTGAGGGAAACAGAGCCTGATATGCTGACTGGACCCTTTCCTCAGGGAAGTCTGCTGCATTCCTGGGCCTATCTGAGTGACATTAATAGGAAGCACAAGTATGCCCCTTAAGTTATTACCCACATTCACGTCTGCAGTGATGAAGTTGTGGAGAGAACTCCAAGGACTATCAAAAGGGACTTCAGGGCACCTGGACAGTTAGTTGAAGGAGCAGGAGTGCAGGTGGTGTTTTCTTTGATCCCTTCAGTAGCAGGGAAAAATACTGAGAGTAACAGGAATATCCACCTGATCAATGCATGGCTAAGAGGCTGGTGCCATCGGAGGAATTTTGTGTTTTTTCTCACTCATAGGCTGGCTTATACAGCAGCAGGTCTGCTGGTGATGGATGGAGTCCACCTCTCTCAAGGGGGAGGTAAGGATTCTAGCCCAGGTGTTGGCAGGGCTCATTGAGAGACCTTTAAACTAGGTTTAAAGGAGGAAAGGAATGAAACTAGGCTCGCTAGAGATTATCTTGGGGCAGCATGCAGGGGTTGGGGGTGAGATAATAGCCCGTCTGAAGTGTATCTACACTATACCAACACACGCAGCATGGGCAACAGGCAGGATGAGCTAGAGGCCATTGTGCAGCAGGAAAAGTATGATGTGGTTGCCATCACCAAAACATGGTGGGATTACTCTCATGACTGGAGTGCTGCAATGGATGGCTATAAGCTCTCCAGAAGATACAGGCAAGGAAGGAGAGACTGTGGGAGGTGGCTCTCTATGTTAGGGAGTGTTTCAGTTCTGCAGAGCTCAATGCTGGGGATAAGACTAAGTCCTTATGGGTAAAGGTCATGGGGAAGGCCAAAAAGGCTGATGTCCTGGTAGAAATCTGTTTATAGACCACTCAACGAGGATGAAGAGGCAAGCAAAGTATTATACAAGCAGCTGACAGATATAGCACAATTGCTTGCCCTTGTCCGCATGGGGGACTTCAGCATACCAGATGTTTGCTGGAAATGCAATACAGCAGAGAAGAAACAGTCTAGGAAGTTCCTGGAGTTTGTGAAGATAATTTCCTGACACAGCTGGTAAGGGAACCTACCAGGGGTGGTGCCTCACTAGACCTGCTGTTTATGAACAGAGGAGTACTGGTGGGAGACATGGTGGTTTGAAGCTATCTTGAGCATAGCAACCAGAAAATTATTGAATTCCTGATTCTTTGTGAAGTTAGGAGGAAGGTTAGCAAAACCACTACACTGGACTTCTGGAGGGCAGACTTTGGACTGTTTAGTATAATGGTTGTTAGAGTCCCTTCGGAGATAGTTGTGAAAAGCAGAGGGGTCCAGGAAGGCTGGACATTACTCAAAAAGGTAATCTTGAAGGCACCGGAGCGAGCTGTACCTTAAGACGAGCTGACAGGGAAGAAAACCAGCCTAGCTGATCAGGGAGTTTGCCAGCTCCAAATGAAGGGGTCAGGCACCTCGGGAAGAGTACAAGGATATTGCTATGATATGCAGAGAGAAAATTAGAAAGGTGAAAGCCTAGCAAGAACTTAATCTGGCCACTGTTATAAAATATGATTAAAAAAAATGCTTTTACAAATATGTTAATAACAAAAAGAGGGTCAAGGAGAATCTCCATCCTTTTTTGGATGTGGTGGGGAACATTACCAAGGATGAGGAAAACGCTGAGGTACTCAAAGGCTTCTTAGCTTTTGTCTTTAATAGTCAGATTGGTTATCCTCAGAGTACTCAGCTCCTTGAGCTGAAAGATAGGGATGTGGAGAAGAATAATCCCCCCATAATTTAGGAGGAAACAGTGGCCTGCTACTCCACCTAGACTTATCACAAGTCTGTAGGGTCAGATGTTATCCACCCAAGAGTACTGAGGGAGCTGGCAGAAGTGCTCGCCAAGCCACTTTCCATAATTTATTAGTAGTCCTGGTCAACTGGGCTGGTCTCAGATGACTGGAGACTTGCCAGTGTGCCTCTTATCTAGAGGAAGGATCGTAAGGTGGATCTGGGGAACTACAGGCCTATCAGCCTAACCTTGGTATCAGGGAAGGTTATGGAGAAGATCATCTTGAGTGCATTCACACAGCATGTGCTGGACCACCAGGGAGTCAGGCCTAGCCAGCACATGAAAGGCATGTCTTGCTTGACCAGCCTCATCTCCTTCTGTGACCAGGTAACCCACTTAGTGGGTGAAGGAAGAGTTGTGGATGCAGTCTACCTAGACTTTAGTAAAGCCTTTGATACTATCTCCCACATCATTCTCCTGGAGAAACTAGAAGCCAATGGACTGGACAGATACACTCATTGTAAAATACTGGCTGGATGGCCAGGCTCAGAAAATACCGGTGAATGGGGTTAAATCCAGCAGACGACTGGTCACTAGTGGTGTTCCCCAGGGATAAGTACTGGGGCTAATTCTGTTTAATATGAGGGCTGCTCCAAAAGTAATGCCTCCTATTTTATTATGTTGGCACACCATGTCAGAGGCAGATGGTGGTGGTATGATAGTAGAGGTTGACAGTAGAGTTGCATTGGGTTGCCGTGCAACAGATGGCAGCATAGGGGCAGTCTGACAAAATGATTTCTGATATGGAAGTGTGTCTGAAGCAAACGTAGGTCATAGAATTCCTCCATGCAGAAAAAATGGCTCCCAATGACATTCATTCAATGCTAGCTGAATGTTTATAGGGACCAGTGGATGGCAGCACAGTGAGGTGGTGGATGGTGCATTTCAACAGAGACAACAATGATAGAGGGTCACCTGTACTAGTGAGGATTTTTAGTAGGGCAGCGTGCGGGCTCTTGTTCATTGCTGGCAAAAATGCATAGCTAATGATGGTGGCTATGTTGAAAGATAGTGTTTTATATGTTAGAACTTGCTCTATCAAATAGTGTTATCATGCTCTTTGTATCTGCTGTAGTTTCCATGGAAATAAATAGGAGGCATTACTTTAGGAGTGCCTACATATCTTTATTGATGATCAGGACAAGGGGATTAAGTGCACTCTTAGTAACTTGCAGATGACACCAAGTTGGGAGGAACTGTCAGTCTGCCCGAGGGAAGGAAGGTCCTAACCGAGAGATCTGGACAGGCTGGATTGCTGGGCTGAGGCCAATTGTATATTAGGTTCAAGAAGACCAGCATCCTGTACTTCAGTTACAACAACCCCATGCATTGCTACAGGATTGGACAGAGTGGCTGAAAAGCTGAAAAGGATCTGAGGGTGCTGGTCGACAGGCAGCTGAACATGAGCCAGCAGTGTGCCAAGCAGTGTCAAAGGCCAACGGCATCCTGGTTTGTGTCAGAAATAGTGCAGCCAGCAGCACTATGGAGATGATCATCCCTTCTTACTCAGCACTGGTGAGGCTGCACATTGAGTACTGTGTTCAGTTTTGGGCACCTCACTACTTGAAAGACATAAAGGCCCTGGGGCACGTCCAGAGAAGGGCAACAAAGCTAGTGAGGGGCCTGCAGTACTAGTCTTGAGAGGAGTGGTGAAGGGAACTGGGATTGTTTAGTCTGGAAAAAAGGAAGTTTAGGGGAGACCTTATTGTCCTCTACAGCTATCTGAAAGGAGGCTGCAGCAAGGTGGGGGTCAGCCTTTTCTCTCAGGTAACTAGTGATAGGTCTAGAGGGAATGGCCTCGAGTTGCATCAGGGAGGTTCAAGTTAGATATTAGGAAAAATTTCTCCTCGATGGAGGTATTCAAGATATGTGTAGCTATGGCACCTAGGAACATGGTTTAGTCGGCATGGTGGTGATGGATTGATGGTTGGACTAGATGACCTTAGTGGTCTTTTCCAACCTTTATGATTTTGAGTCTTCCTTTTTACATTTTGACTGCGAATAGAAGCACGCACAACTTTTTCTTTCAGAATGAAGTTGAGGCATTTTTAAAATATTTCTTCAGCTTGTATACAAACAAGATGTGTAAGCTCAAAAATAACAGAGAGAAAAAGATTAGATGCAGGTATAATGTTCTTAGCTGGGATTCTATTAGCCAATCATCGGGATTCAGAAATGAACTAACTTATAAGCTACCTTTTCATAGGTTTCTCTGGCTTCTTGAATAGCATCCTTAAAGGCTTTGAGGCACTCTGGGATGCTTTGTGTTGTTTTTATTTTATTGAAACTTGATTTCCTGTGGGAAACCTAGGTGATTGTGGTTGTGTTCTGTTAACTTTCAGACTTGTGCTGAGAGAGCTCTGAAGATGGAGTTAAGGTGTACACAGCTGAGAAGGAGTGAGATTCCTCCACCGGGAAAAGAACTGTTGTTTAATGCCATTGCAGAATCTTTTAATTCCTTATTCAGCTTTTCTTTATTCATTTGCATTTTTTGGTGAATCCATCTTCAGAATACTTAAGTCATTTTAATAATCTGTGTATTGTCTGTACTGTGTTACTTAGAATCATAAAATATTAATAAAATACAATATATGTAATTTAAAGGGAAATAAATTTTGAGATGCACTACTCAATTTAAACTTGAGTAAGATGGCACTTAGCTGCTTTTTCTTCCATTTATTAAGACTACTGTTAATTGGGGATAAAATGAATTGCTAGAACTTGTTTCAAGTGTAAACACAGTGAGTTCTTGGCTCAATTTCTTCAGTAGAGTTCACAATGAACAAATTTCCATTTGTTTTTTGATAACCTTAGTTCTGACCTTTCTTCCCCTAGAACTGTTTTGAGATGAACTCTTCAAATAGAACTGTAATAATCTCTACTAATACTATAATCTAGACAATTTGTGAGGAGTTATTATAAATTGCTTATTTTTTAAAGAATAAATTATATTCCTTATATATATATATATTCATTTTTTCCAGCAAATGCTGAAAATTTTTTTAGATACTGATTTAGGTGTTTAATTTCAAAGATATCTTTGAAAAAAACTGGTGGTTTCTGATACAATTTATTAAGTGTGCAATTTTCTGTATGAAAAATACCTTTTGACTGATATGCATGGTTTGATGTATGGATATACTAAGACTTCCCAAAATTTATACAAGTTAAAGTTTCTATTTAATCCCCTTCGTAATCATCTTTCTTCAAGGAAATAGTACCTTTTACTGTGCTGGTTTTAAATTGAAAAAGTACATGCTGAACAGTTTCATTGTATGAATTATTTTGGTTGTTGAGGTCTGCAATATCAGCAGTTTGCTTAAATTATTGAAATAATTATTCTAAACTGATAGGTGTTTAGAATAAAAAAATATTTACAGCTGATAGCTTGTAATAGAAGCTAATATTTGACTAATACAGACCAGCACAATTCCTGTATAAATGTGCTAGTGTATAAGAAGCCATTAAAATTTTCAGTTTTTTAATAGCATCTGTGGGTGCTTTTATTTATCATTACTGCGTGTGATAATTACATAGTGAGGTTGGAGAATGAATGGTCATACAGCAGTTCATAGATGACTTAAGATGGTAACTGTGTGCAGGTATATGAAATGTAACTTTTTGCTTAGAAGGAAATGCTGTGGTTTCCGTTCAATCTGAATTGTTAAAATACATCTCGATATAATTAAGCAGTTTAGTCTATAGGGGGTAAATACTGTTGGACTGGTAAGATTGTAGAGAAATAAGGTCACCCTGTTAAGGTACCGTTGGTACTGCACTGCACCACCTGAGCTTCTTAAACCACGTGCTAGTGCCAGTCTTGAGCCCCCTCTGCTGACCAAACTGTACACGGCATTTCTTTAACTTCATCAATTCTCCCTTTTTAGACTTCAGTCAAATTAGAGCAAAATACTGAAGTAGGCAAATATTAATTGTTTGGCTTCATTATTACATATACAGATTAATTTTAAAAAGAGATACGAGTTTAAGAACATTTAGAGATGGTGAGATAGTGCTAAATGTAAAGCAAACAGTAAAAATGAGAAGTGAGTAGGTTGTTTTATAGTCAAGTGGATATTAAGAATGAGTTACCTTCAGTTTCTCATTCTGGTCTGCTGAAACCTAATGTTCTACTCCAGATATCGTAAGTCATTAGTGTGGTGATGTTAGAACACATTTGAAAGAGAAAGCACACTTAAGAATGTTGTGAAGTCTATGCCAGTACTTGCCCAAATGAGTATGACCATGTTCACTGTTTATGTGAAGTTGGGCGTATATCTGATTTACAGTTTCTGTAGTACCAGACTGAGCTAGAGGGAGCATTATTAAAACCTGGAGAGGGATTTGAAGTTTCACTTTCAGTATCCAAACTAGATACTTATACTGAGAGTGTAGATACTTGGAAAAGGCAGTACAGGATAGGTGATTGAAGGAGGCGGAGAGGGAGGAAATGTTGGAGTTTTAGTTTTCTCACAGCACTGTATAGATATAGCTGGCTACAAAAGGGAATTTTTTATCTGAAGTTATCAGTTTATTTCAGAAGTACATATGAGTTTGTGAATAGCTTGTTAAAGTAAATGTAAGCAAGTTAGAAGAGTGATTTAAGAAAATGTAATAAA
Source organism: Numida meleagris (assembly GCF_002078875.1). Lineage (NCBI taxonomy): Eukaryota > Metazoa > Chordata > Aves > Galliformes > Numididae > Numida > Numida meleagris. Next base: position 54,550,229 of record NC_034410.1, on the reverse strand, counting down.
ATTTGTTCCATAAGCCTGCAAAATTAATATAGTGCAAATACTTTAGTTTGGTTAAAGTGACATTGAGTTGTATTAAAGCTAGTATAAGAAATGCATACTCTTTTTTTTTTTTTTTTTTTTTGCCAAAGGAAACAGAGGATGTTATTGGAATCACATGAACTGTTTTCTGGTTATTGCTTTTGTATAACCACTAGAGTGGACTGAATAGCTAAAGTTTATTTTGATTCTGCTAAGTAGAACATTCCCCCCGCCTACCTGGACACACACAGCACCACAATTTCTGCTCTAATTCAAAAAGGAATAAAATTTGTAAGACATTTTCAGTGCTTCAAAAAAATGTTTTTGGCTTCGGTCATGGTTGCTCTCACAGCCAAACACGTGATTAGGAAGTTTGGAAATCAACCTGAGAAAAAGCATGTGAAGGTGTGACATTTTTCACTAAATGGTCACTTTATGTATTTCAGTGTTTTCTTTGCTTTTCCTACTTTGTATCTAATGCTTAAAAGAATGAGTAAGAGAGTGATATAAAAGTATAACAAGCCTTGTGCAAGTTTTAGATTTTTTTTTTACATTGACCAAGAGAACCTTGGAGGGAAACACTCATCATACCATTAGCTGAGTATAATGATTTAAGGAAAATGTTTTCTAAACACAAGATATAAGCAGCTAATTATATATATTAATCTATATACACATATTTTTTAAAGTGCAAAAGTGCTATGAATCAAACATTTTTCTTAGCCAAAGAAAAAACATTTGTAATTAATTGTAATTAATGAAAGCATAAATAATTGACTAGTATTCAGTCTGAATAATGTGAAAGTTCAGAGCATGCTTAAAGAATACTAAGGAACATTTTGATGTTTATAGTGCAAATTGAAACCGAAGTCAGATATACCATGCAGTTTCATTGTATTCAGTGTGGTGTTTGTCAGTGCAGAACCAGACTGATTTCTGAAATAAATTACCTTCGTGGAGAAGTTTAGGGTAGGGATGCCAAGGTACTCTCTTAATACTTGTATTTAAGTAGGGTGTTTCGGTTTGTTCGTTTAAAATAAACCAACAGTGTATCAGCAAGTATTCATGTGCACTTTAGTGCAGTCATTTTAATTCAACTAGAGTTTAGACTACATGAGAAATCTTCACTGTCAGTAATGCATCATTTCATCATCAAAGTTTGCATTTTAATATTCCAGCATTAAAAATATATTCCTAAATTTCCAAGTAATGTACTTCTGATGTTAAAGTTTTTCTGTTACTGCAATAACAGCTTCAGAACAAAATCTTTCCTAGAAGTTAAGCACCAAGGGCAGCAATAGCAATATTGCTGTGCATGTTCTATTCAAAAGCCAAAAAGATTTGTTGTTGCTTTCAACTTTTGCTAATTAAGGTGTTTCTTTTATAGAATGATAATTTTGGCATTGTAGTCCAAAGCACAAAGCTTAGTGTTCTAATAATTTCCTGATTCTAAATACTATAGTTTAAAAACTAGTAGATTTTTGGATTTGGTACAAGTAGACAATGCCATAGTTTTTACTGATGGTATTAGCCATTATTTTACTGTGTACCATCAGCTATTTAAAATTTCCCACATAAATTAAAAAGGAGCTAAATGGATTTGCAGTTGTTGCCATTAGTAGCATTTTAGATGATACAGACAATTACTGTGTTCATTATTATAGTGCAGCCCCTTTGCAAAACTATTGTGGCTGTTTTAGACATTATGTACAAATTTCCCCTTGGAGATTAAAATTTCCAGTCGTGTTTAATTTTGTTAACACAGTTGCTTCAAACAGAACAAATATTACAACAAAGAACAAAAATTATTAGTATGAGAAATAGCAATAAATGTGGAAAATTACTCCAGTTCTTAACTCATCAGTTCCTTCTATCATCATAATTGTTTCAGTTATGATTATTTTCAAAAGGATGATATATTATGCAGATGGTTTGATACAATTACAATATAGTTAGTTTATGTTCTTTCTCAGTATTGTGTTGAATTTTAGAGAACATTTAATGAATTTCTACATGAAAAATTGATAATTTCGTAGTTTCATTAGGTAGATTGTAGAAGTTGTTTAAGTGGAAAGGCACAGACTTAGGTATATTTCAGTACTTTATAATAACAAGTTTTTGAGAGAAGAACACATGTCTACTAACGCTTCTTTTGTTTACCACTTTAAGCAGGGGTTTGCAATTGCTTTCACTTGCTATAGTAAATGATAATATTAAAATTCTATGGGCAGTGGTACGTTCTATATTAAAAAGACAAATGTTTTGGGAGAAGAGATTTGTTCCATGAAAAACTTTCATCAAGTTTTTATTCTCTTCATACCACTCCAAAAACACTTTTGTTGACTCCAAACATAAATGTGCGTGCCTTCATCAATTAAAAAGGTATTAATGCTTTGAATTAGCTAAATATCGGTGTGCAGTGAACTACATTTGATGTTTCTGTCCCAAAAATGGCATTCTTTCTGAAGAAGCTCTTTATTCCTTTCTCTTATGGGGTGTGGTTTTTACAGGGAGTGACGGGGGAGAACATTACTGGGGTTAGGGGAAAGATAGGCTTTCACTACTATGATGCAGGAAAAAAAAAAGTGTGAGGTAGTGGTTATGCATATTGCAAGACAGTGATTCTTTATTTTATTACAAAAAAAGACCAACTCTGGAAGGCTAGATTAAATCATTCCTTTCACTTTTTAATGGGATTTGGATGAATAGAGTAAAATATGCACTTTGCATTCATTGATAGCATCTTTAGGTTGAGGTAATTGAGTCTTTTTTCCCTGACTGAATGAATAATGACTTCATCTGATCCTCAGCGAGGCCTGAAACTTAGGCTGCCTTTGTCAACGCAAAAAGATCTGGGCTTTGAAACATGCTCTACTTCCCTGGCTTAATTTTTCTTCATTTTAATCCAAAAACCTATTTTTCTCAATAATTCAAGCATAAACTATGTAGTAGTTGAAGCAGCGGAAATTGCAAGATATTTGTCCTCGTTGTGCTGCTTTCTGAATGCAGCTGATAAATCAGCCGCTGTGGTCTTCAGCTGCCTGGTTCTCTAGGGAAGGGACCGCCCATGTATAAGCAAGATTGCAGACATTTTTAAGAACTATATTTAAATGGTTCTTTTGCAGACTGTTTGTTATCTAAGGAAGTGTTATGTTTTACTGGTCTTACTGGCAGGACTTGGAGATAAAAGGGCATCTGTGACAGGGCCTAGGAAACTCTTGACATAATTTTCCCACATATTTTACTGACTACAAGAGCATCTCAGAAAGTGGAGTATAAATACTTACCTTACAGTATACATTATTGAAATGGTGAGAGTCTTAGTTGCATAGCTTAAAATACTTTTTCATGGGAAACAGTGGATGAAATATAGCAACTCAATGTTTTCACTAGAGTATTTCTACATTAAATATCTTTTTACTCAGGAAAAGTTGAAGTTCAGTTTTACTATTTTGGTTTGAAAATGGTTATACCATTTTTAACTTCTGAAACTTCCAGTTATTCAAAATGTAATCAAAAATTATTTCTATGAGATGAGTTTGGATTTACAGACTGGTGTGAGAATGTAACTACAAGTTACAGTATGCTAATTGTATGAACAAGATAATGCTCAGCTGTGTTTGTCCATTTGTTCTTGATTCTACCATGTTTTTATCTACCAGCAGTAAACAAGCAGTAGCCACCCTACAAATATAAAATGTGCTGCTAGGATTTTTGCTGCACAGATGACAGAAGAATATTTATCATCTAAGATCATTTGTTCTTCTTCATCTTCTTTTCTTCCCCTCCTCTGTTCCTCTCCTGGATCAGAGGATGGGCGGAAGGATACCTTGAATATAAAGACATTCAAAAGGCCTGGCTGAGATGGTTCACACTGATTCTGGGTATTGTTATTGTCCCGGAGCCATGGAACATCTATTAGATGCAAGCATGGGAACAACAATCAATTCAGTTATCAAAATGTAGTTATTTGTTACAATTGCATGGATTTTAGTTGGTACGAAAGAAAAAGGAAAAAAACTGGTAATAGCTAGTTCTTTGCACTGCAGAAGTGTCAATTAAAAAAAAAACAAACCAACACTCATGACTTACCTGATTCTTACTTCTCCCTTTAGGTTGGCTTGCTGGACCTGGAGTTGAATCAACTGACCAAGGCCCTGTTTTTGGCTTTAGTTGCATTATCAATTGTTATGGTAACCTTGCAAGGATTTGTAGGCCCATGGTATCGCAACCTTTTCCGGTTCCTCCTCCTGTTTTCCTATATCATCCCCATCAGGTATGTATAAGAATGAGAGAAAAACACAGTTGTCTAATTTCACTGAATGTGGCTTTGCTGAAATTTATACTCACTGCTCATTGTGAAGGAAATTGATCTTATCAGGAAGCTGAAGGAGAAGGTGCCAACAAATCTGCTGATTCTTGAGGTATCACTATACAGAAAACAATACTGTTGTATTCTTTTTGTATAATGTTCATCTTGCTGGAGTAATCAGGATATCTAATCCTTTGCTAGCATAAATGTATTAATAAGGATACAATCTTGGTATATTTGAGAATGTGGTTTTAGGAAACATGCATTTGAATGAAGTGTTTGGTTTATTTTAGAATTTGATTTCTCTAATGCCTTAACACTAAAAATGTTCCATTTCTCTGATTATAGTACTGGCTTTGTTTTTACTACATTTATGATTAATTTAGATTGAATGCACTTATGCAGCAGCAGGACTTTTAACAGGTGTAACCAAGTAGAGACTTGCCATGAATTAATTAATTCATTAAGCATGAGTACTGTATATTCGAACTGCAGATAAACTGAAACAGGAAATAATATCCATCTGTGTAATCATGTCTGCTGTGGACAGAGGAGTTAGAACACTGACTCTGAAATGATTTTTTTTTTGAGTGGGTATTGCCTTTGCAAAATGTAAATGCTTTCTTCTGTAAAAATTCCCAGTGTTTAGATTAAGGTGACTATTAATTTTTGATGTTCTTTGAAACTTTTAGATACATCAGCCGACTACCCACAGTTAGCAGCTGTCTCTTAAGACCTATTCCCTAGGATTTGCACAAAATATTTAAATCCACGTAGTATAGGAGGAAAAAAAATTTCATTGGATGCTTTACCTAAGCTTACATGTATTGTCTGACTTCTGCTCACGTTTTTTTTTTGCATATGTATGTCTATGTGAAACAAAATGTTGTATTTGACCAGTATGATACTCAGTAAGTGTCTTAAGGACTTGTACTTTTATAGTACTTTTCTGTTTTAAGAGCAGCTGATTCTTTTGTGATGTTGTAGAAAAGTTTCCAGCAAATCTGCTGGGGTTTGTGGACTTTCCATTTCCATTGCATTTCCTTTGACCAGTCCAGCTGGCAACCAGACAGACAGTGGTGTTTCTCAGGGGTCAGTATTGGGGCTGACTCTGTTTATTGTTATTATGCTGACTCATTTTTGTTGATGATCTGGACAAGAGTATTAAGTACACCCTCGGTAAGTTGCTGATGACACCAGGTTGGGAGGAACTGTCATTCTGCTTGAGGGTAGGAAGGTCCTAACAGAAAGATCTGGATATGCTGGATCAATGGGCTGAGGCCAATTGTATGAGTTTTAACAAGACTGAGTGCCGAGTCCTACATTTTGGTTACAAAAGCCCCACGCATCACTAGAGGCTTGGGGCAGTGTGTCTGGAATGCTGCGCAGAGGAAAAGGGTCTGGGGGTGTTAGCTGACAGCCAGCTGAACAAGAGCCAGCAATGTGCCCAGGGGGCCAAGAAGGCCAACGGCATCCTGGCTTGTATCAGAAATAGTGTAGTCAGCAGCACTAGGGAGGCGATTGTCCCTCTGTACTCAGCACTGGAGAGGCTGCATCTCAAGTACTGTGTTCAGTTTTGGACACCTCACTGGGGCCCGCTGGAGTATATCCAGGGAAGGACAGCAGAGCTGGTGAGGAGTCTGGAGTGCAAGTCTTAAGAGGAGCAGCTGTGGGAACTGGGATTGTTTAGTCTGGAGAAGAAGAGGCTCAGGGGAGACTTTATCACTCTATTACTGCTTGAGAGGAGGTTGTAGCGAGGTGAGGGTCGACCTGTTCTCCCAAGTGCCTAGCAATAGGACAAAAGGTAATGGCTTTAAATTTTGCCAGGGTTTTTTCAGTTTCAAGTTGGATGTTAGGAAAAATTTATTCTCTGAAAGAGGGATGAGATACTGGAAAAATTTGCCTGGGGAGGTGGTATAGTCACCATCCCTGGAGGTTTTCAAGAAGAGCGTGGATGTCTCACTGAGTGACATGTTAGTGCTGAGTTGAGGGTTGGACTAGATAACCTTAGTGGTCTTTCTTTCCAACTTAAATGATTCTTTGATTCTGCAACTGGCTCCTGGTTTTATTTACACATCCATGTTTCAATCTTGTGATATTTTCTAAACACTATCATTGTCATAATTCCCTTACTGTTTGTATCATGATGTTGTTCGGGTTTGTTGTCATTGCCACCCTTTGATTATTTAATATTAAGCAAATAATCTGTGTAGAGGCTAAACGATCTGCATTCAAGTGATGGGTGAAGTGTACTTATTACTTAAAAATACTATTCATCGTGAAAGACAGCAAGGGAAAACTGAGCTAAGAGTATAAATGATCACTTGTTTTGAACTGTGTTCTTCCGTAATAAATGCATTACATCCAAAGATTTTAAATTATTAAAAGACAGAGATATCTTTGTTACTGGATGCAACAGCACTGCATCCAGCAACTCACTTGGAGTACTGTGTCCAGATGTGGAGTCCTCAGTACAGAAGAGATGTGGACCTTTTGGAGCGCATCCACAGGAGGGCCACAAAAATGATCCAAGGGATGGAGCACTTCCCATATGAGGAGAGGCTGAGAGAGCTGGGGCTGTTCAGCCTGGAGGAGAGAGGACTCTGGGGAAACACTGTAGCAACCCTTCAATATCTGAAGGGGAGCTGTAAGAAAGAAGGGGATGGACTCTTTAGCAGGGTCTGCTGTGACAGGACAAGGAGAAATGGTTTCAAACTAGAACGGGAGATTTAAACTGGATATAAGGAAAAACATGTTTTTTATGATAAGAGTAGTGAGGCACTGGAACAGGTTGCCCAGAGAGGTGGTGGATGCCCCATCATTGGAGAGGTCAGGCTGGACCAGGCTCTGTGCAACCTGAGCTACCTGTAGATGTCCCTGTTCATTGCAGGGGAATTGCAGGACTAGATGACCTTTAAAGGTCCCTTCAACTCAAACAATTATATGATTCTAAGAGCATGTACTGTGAGTAAATTTGACTCTATAGTGGTAAATCATTACATGCCACTCAAAAAGTAACTTTTTTCTCGAGCAGCTCATTTTGAATTCTTAGGAAAGCAATTCACGTGTCCTAATGGACTTACACAATAGTTCTTATGCAAAAATAGTTTCTAAGATAGGCCTAATCTGATTTTTCAATTACGTGTGGAAGATAATAAGCAATGCAGAAATACTGAGTGAATGTAATAGATTTAGTTATGCGTTGGGCTACATAGTTACTCCCGTAGAACATCAGACAAATATCCAACAGAGAGTACTTTTTTCCACTTTATATGTTTATCTATTCCTTTACCAATTTTTCTTCAGCTCAGATTGTGTGTATACATATACAGTTGTTTCTTAGACTATCAGCAAATCAAATAACTCCAGTCGTGCTGGTGTTCAAATATTACTACATTTCTCTTCCTTTCCTCTGGGAGATAAGTATGGAAATTACTTATTCTTAGAACTGTGTTTGAAGTGTAAACTCTTGGAGATTAAAATTACAAGACATATGAAGCTGGAGCACCAGGTGTTATGTCCTCTCATTATTTCTAAAATAGTTATATGGGGTGAATAATGAGCTTTGCTTTGCAGGTAAATGAAGTGAATGTGGGAGGATAGGACTGACTGGGAAAGGCAAAGCATATCTGCATTCATGCATGAAATCTATTGATTAATGGTTTTAGAGAATTCAGAAAGATTCTAAGTATGGAAATTTTTTGCTTCTGTGTTTGGTTTGCAGGACAAGGAAAATCCAGCTATGCAATAAAAATAATTTTGCATCTCCAGGCATGTTTTGTGCAGATCACCAGAAGGGAATGACTAACTCTTAGCAGAATTTAACTGATTTCTGTACACCCTCTCCTATAATTAACGGAAAGAGGAATGTTTTTTGTTTTTTTATCCTCCAGGGATCAGCTGGTTGTCCATGCTGCATTCTAAATACTACTGTAGAATTGTGGGTGATGGGGCATATAAGACTTTAGAAGTATAAACATAAAAACAGTGTCATAAATAAAATTGGGAAGACAAGGTATGCATTCAGTAGCCTGCAAGAAATTAAGTAAAAAGGAGAAAAAGTAGTAGTAAATCAACATGTAAAGCTTAGCCTAGCTCTTCATGGGTTATAAAATAGAACAGTTATGCAGAGGATGTTTTGAACACCCCAATTTCAAGAAATGTTTGGCTTTTAAGAAGGCAGTATATTTATAGTATATTTTGACGTTTCCTTTGTACTTGTATTTCTTTTTTCCCTGCGGAGGAAGCATAGTCTAGAGAGGCTCCCTGCAATTTGCTTCCATATAAAATTTGGATTTCTTAATTTACTGGCAACGGAGTATACAAACCAAGTCCTTGACAAACTGTCCAAAACTTAATAAACCTCTTTAGGTTTACATTCACCTATTCACTTTTTTTTTCAGATATTCTGGAATTTCTTGGAGTGTCCCATGTTTCTTGATAAACTCTTTTCAATTGGCTCTAGTCAATTGGAGATTCATTAAGGCAGTTTCTAAGTTTCTGGAGTATCACTGAGATGATTTAATTACTTGATTTTAAATAAAATCACTGCTTGAAAAATGTTCTCCATAAGTTTACTAGATCTTGCCTATGCTATCTAGTAAATTTATCACATAGCAAGCTCAGGGGGAAAGTGTATGCCCATGCTGCTATGGAAAACTGTGCAGACATTATTTCTCTCGAGACTAGTGATGTGAGTTGCTATTTAGGTATTTGCAGCACAAAGGGGATACACTCTGTTCCACTTAGCAATGCATGCTAGAAAGATAAGGTAATTCCTAAAATGCTTCCAGGCTTTGAATTACAGATTTTTCATCACTTCTTTATGAAGAGAAAGTGCCTTTCTTTTTCCTTACCTTCAAATTACATTTGACAAATTATTGTTAAAATCATATAGAATGCATTCAGAACATCAAAATCAGGTAACACACCTACTTATAAAAATACAAGTAAAGACACGAACTGCACTCTTAAGCTTTGAGAGACTTCTGTGATTTGATCTCATTTAAGCATTGAGATCTCCACTGGCAGAGCAACCACATGGATTTCCCTCTGTGTGCCTTGTGCCTGAGTTGCCACTTAAATAGAGCTTTCATCACAGAATAACTATCTTGGTAGGCTAGGCAAGAAGTTTTTATAGACCAACTATCACTTTGACACAGGATCATGAGAGCTTTCATACTTCACATAGAATATATGCTAGAGCAAATGTCTAACCATTATTAAAGCGTGTTGTTGTTTTTCTTCTTGAGCTAGAGATTGCCCTTTGTACTTGACCAATTAGCAGATTCTTGTCCCTAACAGGAGTAAATCTTCTGTCATTTCTTTTGTTGACTGTTACATGTCTCATTGTGTAGTCTGGTAATAATGGTTCTTATTTTCTGTCTGAGTTTGTAAGTTGACAAAACATACATATGACAAATGCTGGTAGCTTGTTGCCAGCTCTGTATTGACTAAGGAAAGTTAAAGCTGTACTTAAGCACTGTGAGCCAAAAGGCTTTCAGCATTGTTATACTATAACATTTTCATTAAAAAGAATCTCGTAGAGTCCTCTTCCTGTTATCTGTCTTGATTTTTTTAATATATTTGTGTTTGAAGTAAGATATGCTATTCCAGAAGTAATTGGGATACTTTACCAAGTAGACGCATGTTTTCCTGCTGTTGCTGATTTTAGTGTCCTAGTACGAGGTAATTCAAGATGGTATTTACTTCTTCAATGGTCAATAATATTTTATCAAAAAGGCTTCTTTCTTTTTATCCTGCAACATGCATTTTCTTCTGCCGCACAAAATCAAGGAGAGGGATATGGAATAAACTGGATGTTTCCACAATTCTAGTTAAATACATCTCTTCTTAATGAGATTTTTATCTCCACTGTTGCCTCAGATAATTTACAATCACTCTGTCACTGTGATTACAAGAGGAGAGATGAAAACTGTGGCTACAGTTTTGGTTATGCTGTATAGCAAAACTGTTTTTTATTAATATTTTTATTTTAAAAAAATCTGATGCGCATTAGCAGGATTTTGTCCTTGAAATACCTTTGGATAGTTGTAAGAGTCATGTTACTGTAAACCTGATATTAAACTTGGGATCTGCCCTGTGCCGTTGGCAGATTGCCCACAAATAGTTTGCATTGCCACCATCTATCCGTCTTTTCTCTATTTCTGGTATAGTCAACAGAAAGGAACATGTGCCTGTTCCTCAGTCTTCTTCCTGGCATGGTAGCATGATTTTGGTGAATGACTATAGGGAAATAAGTGTTAGAACTGGTATTGAGTTAGAAGATTTAATTTGGGGCACGAGCAATGTTATTTGTCTCTGATCAGCATGAGTAAAGACTTGTATGTTGTGACTTAGGGGCAAGGGCAATTAATTTTTGTGTGACATGGACGTGAAAGTATTAAAAAATCATGCAGACACCGGACAAATTGGAAAAAAAATTCTTGGGATTGTGTACTTCTGTAATTAGTAAAATTTGCTGCAAACTACAATTTCTAGTACAGAGCTACTCAAATGCTCCTTTTATTGCTGGCAGTAGCAGCTCTGGCACACATGCTGTCACAGGAAGGTAGATTTCGCTGCTTGGGCACTATTCTCATTTTGCAATTGAGAGCCTCTGTAATTATGTTTTGGCAAGGACAGAGACACTGTTGATTAGTTGCAGTGAGAAAAAGTTGACAAATATATCTGTACTTTCCTAAAGGAAAAATAGTCATTTAAAAATAGACTTGAAGAGATGTAACAATATTTTTTTTATTATTATTATTTTTACATTAGAAAAAAAATAGGTTTGTTCAGTTTTGACTGACTTGAATCTGGTCTTGTTGATAAAGTGTATAATATTGTTATGTGTGTAACTGTAGTAGTGTAAGTATAATACTATCAGAAAAGAGTTGCAGGCTGTCTCATGTAGAAGGCATGGTGTTGACTTGTTTTACATAGCAGTGTTTCCTGAAACACTTGAAAACGGCATGAGTTTCTAACGTGATATGTATTCTACATATAATAACAATACATTCCAAAATTTTTGCTGCATGTAGTTTTAAGATCTTTTTTTCAGAAATTCTAAAAACAGCTTTGAGTATTGTTTTCACTTTGCCTAATATTCACACTGATTATGGTATACATTTCCTTTGCAGTTTACGTGTGAACTTGGACATGGGTAAGGCAGCCTATGGGTGGATGATTATGAAAGATGACAATATTCCTGGAACAGTTGTTCGAACTAGCACCATACCAGAAGAGCTGGGACGATTAGTTTATTTGCTAACAGATAAAACAGGTATATCGGGTTGCAATTCTGAAATATGATGGCTTTTATAGAATTTCTAAGCTTTATGCTTTATCTGATATGTTAATGTAAGAGTGGATTTAGAGTACTGATTTTGATTTTTTCATTATTTTTTCAGTAAAACGTTAAGCGTGTGCTTGAGGGTTTTGTTGTACCAGTGCCCGCTGGCTTAGTAGGCTGGTACTTACCCATGAAAGCCTGTATTTGGTAGTTCTCTGTTTTATTCTTGTGGGAAAACTCAGTAACAGGATGTTTGATGGCATTATTGAGAGTACCATAAATAAACAGGTATTTTACTTAGAAAAGACTCTGAATTAGCACACAGGATGCTATTTTATTCTGCATCTTATTTCTGTTACAGTATTGTATGATAGTTATGGTTAATAATGGCCTTCAGGAGAGCAAGTCATCTCCAAAATTCATTTCATAAAGTCAGCATCTTAAATGACATTTGTTATTCCCATGAAATTAGATGCTGCATATTTTACAAAGGCCAATTCTAGAGCTGCTGTATGATTTCATGTTCGTAACTATAGTATATTACTACAACTGACCTAGTGTACTGGAAAACCCAGTTCCTACTGGGATCAGAAATAATAGTTTGTTGTATGTTCTCTACTGCTGTGTACCATTACGGCTGGAGCTTGTTACAGTCTCACCATGCTCTTAAGTCATAGAAATATTGAGAGACTGTTAAAGTTTATTTTGGAAAATATCATAATAAATAGAAAGGTAAGATCTTTAGCAAATGCATTGTTTTTTCTACATTCTTGGTTTGCTTTCGGGGTTTTTTTTTGTTGTTGTTTTTTGTTTAACTGAGATTCAACAAATCGGTTCTGGTAGATGTATTGTTTATTAAAGAAGCTAACTTGGGCTAACTTTTGAAATGAGAGAGCTGTTTCTAAAACAGCTGAAGGGAATGTTTTAGTGGTTTCAGATAAAATCTACTTCGTCGTTGTGAGACAGTTTCAGGAGAGGTTTGCCTTCTGTTATACTAAAAGCATAATACCCATTTTAAATCTTCTTGAAATGGGTCCTCATTCTCTCTCTTGTTGAATGCATCCACTAGTGCGTATTTTGAAGTGAAACGTGCATTTCATATATTGGCATACTTGAAAATGCATTTTCTTCTTTTTCTATAGATAGCTATTTAACCTTATATGCTACTGAATGCTGTTCTTACATTTCTTAAAAGATAAAGACAACTGTCATCTTTCTTAACATGTTGAAAAGTATTCTTAATTACAATGTGGTAATTCTTCAAAGCAAGTGAACAATTCTTTTAACAAGTTCTATTTCAATTAGCTAATGATTTCTATGTTGTTTGAAACTGCGTGTTGATTTTAATTGCACCCTTCATCGTGATAATTTATGTAACCTTAAGAGTGCTGTCTCATAGTCTGGAAATATGTAATTTACAGCGTATGTTCAGAAAAAGGCAAGTATGTTTAAAAGAAAGTAATGAAGCCTCAAAACAATGCAGTAGATAGTGCTTTGGGCATATTCTACTCTTTAAGCAAAAACAGTGTTCAAATTTTTTGAAAATTTGAACAGAATCCAGTTACCATTTCAAACTAGAAATATGATTCATATACTAGAGTTGTCTGCTTACCTTTAGATTGCATTGAAAATTTTAAGAAACTATGTAAATAGTTTATTCAGTAAACTCTGCTGTCCTGAAAACATATCATACACAATGAGGAAGTTGTATTCTGACCCTGCCTGGTGACCAGTTTATATTCTGAAGCTCAAGGATTGCTAAACTGTGTTCTTTTCTTCAAGGCTTTCTATGTACCTGCTACCTAGATTAAAAAAAAATGCAGCAGCTTTATCTGATATACTTAATCTAATACAATGGTAATTAAAAATATAACTACTCTCCTTTACAAAAAAAAAAAAGGTTTTTCTATTAACATAAGATTTCGTGGAACTGAGTTATTTAAAGCAAAAATACTGTTACATTTATAAAATTTTGAAAGGAAACATTTTGTAGACTTGTAAATAAGAAGAGAAACAGCCCTGTTTTCTTCCAACTGTTTCTTTGCTTTTTTCAGGCTGCATCGTGCCACTTGAAATCACATTAGTTCTGTAAGTGAAAATAAGCCTGGAATCACACATATCTGACAAACTTCAGAAAACTAATTGTGGCCTTGCAGTCTTCTGCGCTTCTTGAGACCACGATGCGAAGCATTGGTCACTGTTATCAGTCTAAAATGTCCTGCAATTTTTAAACATTTTAAATGTAGGCAAACATGACACCAATGTGCACTTCAACTGAGTATATTAGCAGCTTTTTCCATGTTCCTTTCCTGAATATATTTGGTCTTATTCTGCATTTTATCATAAACATAAAGCATGTTGCTACATAATGAACAGATTCTGTGCAGTTAATCCAGTATTGCCATTGCATGATCATACACTGTTCATGAGAGCTGGTTTCAGGACCTTCTCTCTTAAATTTCCAGTTGATTCTGTTCCTTTGCCTGCTTAACACTTGCCTGTTCAAAGCAGAAAGAAGAGAGCTAATTTTATATCTGTCCATCCATGTGGGTGCTATTAAAAAGCAGGACTAAAAGGCTCATCTAGTTAAATATTGAGAAAATTTTCACTTGTTTATATTTAAAGGAAATACGGAGAACAGTCTGCACAAATCTTATATTGTGGTCCAAGCTTTGCTGGAAATGATTGAGAATTAGCTGTTGAGTCTAAGGAGCATTGCCTTACTAACATAATTGCAAGGTAGTCCTTTGTATGATTGTAAATTGGGTTTGTGCTTCATCAATAAGCTTTTTGACAAGAAGCGTCCATCACAGTGGCTCTCTCATTTGCCACAGTAGAATAGAAAATGAACTATCCCAATAATTGCATTATAGTTTCCTTATTGTGGGACAAGAAAGCAATGTGGTATAATTAGGTTTGATTGGAGTGCATGTTTCCGGTAAGATCTGAAATTAATGATGTTGCTATAGTGACACATCTGCGGCCACCAGTGCGTGAAACATAAAGTAATTCATTCGACGAGAGAAGACATCTGTTAACTGCAAGGATGCAGAGCATATTGACACTGACCAGAAATACTAGACGTTATGTGATAAATGAACAAATGATGCTGAAACAGGAGGACAGATAATTTGTACTTAATCTGGTGGGAGAACTTTAATCTTCTCACTGGTTGCATTTGACAATGCCATTGTTTAAAGAACAATGCTGCAGAGAACTCATAAATTTTAAAACTTAACTCAGGGTGCAGCCTATTAAAGCAATACATTAATTCCTTTGTTAGGGAGTTTTTATCTTCATGTAGAACAAAGCCATTACTAAAAACACCCACTAAAACAACAGGTTTTTTTAGAACTCACATTTTAATTATAGCATCCATTACCCAAAATGCCATGTTGTTTGGACTTGAATCACATATAGGTTTGACAGAAAGGCATCATCCGTTATGGAGTTGGGGGGAGGGAAGGGGGGAGTGCAGCTATAGGGAAAGCTATTTTCCAGTGTTTCCAAGGGCAGCTGGGCACGATATCTTCTCCAGTGTACGAAAAGATTCTAAGTCTGAAAGAACAAAATGGAGATATTTGACAATATTTATTGAACATTTTTGTTGCTTAGAATTTGGGATGGCAAGCCTCCTGCCATTCACAACAACGACTCAGCTAGTGTTAGAGGGAGGTGTCCCTGCCTGTAGCAGGGGGGTTGGAACTAGATGATCTTAAAGGTCCCTTCCAATTCCAAACATTCTGTGATTCTATTCAGCTATAACAAATGTGTGTATTCTTCCAAGCACAGTTATTTACTAATGCACACACTTGTATTAGCATTCAGTAATTAGAACTTTAGCGGGTGTTTGGACCAAATGAGATACTTATCAGATATAATAGTTTAGCAGATGCATAGAGCAATGGGATTCTTGATTTTTTTGAGAAAACCTTGTTAGAGGTTGGCATATATAGGCATTTTCATTAAATATGCCTGATGTAAAAGACTATTTGAATAGTGAATTTCACAATTTCTGAAAATTAATCTTTTAAGGTATACTTGTATTTTTCTATTCAACATAAGCTACCATAGCGAGAGGAATTAAAAAAAAAAAAAATGCTGGTGGAATAATCTGTTCCTCACTTAACTTTGATGCATGCATATTCACACAGTTACCCTAACTTGGCCTCATCTGTACCGTTTTAGTACTACTAAGGTTGTGCTGTAGAGCATAAGAGGAATAAAGTTTTTATGGTGAGATAGTATAGGACGCTTCAAGACATGCACTCAAGATCGTTCTAATGAATCTTTAATTTGTGACTTTTGTTGGACACTCATCTACTGAAAATCCATTGTGTATCCAACGACTATGGATATATTCTCTGAAATATTGCTGGAATTTGTATGTGTTTTAACAGGAGGCAAAAGGCACAGAGGAAATAGCTACTGCTATTCATGACTGTATCAGTGTTACAAGTGCTGTTAACTTTTGCTCAGGATAAGCAAATCTCAACTCTTTGCCCTCATTCTTAGTGGACCGCAGGTTATCCTGTGGTTTGCTTTGAGGTTTTAGGTGGTTATGTTTATGGACTGTTCTCAAGTAGAGCAGTTGAGTGAGCTGACATACTCTGTGGATGTTTTTTAGATGAGTTTTTCCATTTCCTTTCCGTATTCTTACCATATTTCTTCCAGGGTTTATAGAAGACATATTTGTATCCAGATTGTTGCCAACAGCTTCTTTATTAAAAGTCTTGAACTGGGTTTCCTCTTAAAGTTTCTGAAGAAGTGTTCAAATTTACACTGTCATTTTATCTATTCAAGCGAATAGCTAAAGTAGAGAGCTTATTTTATGGAAGATTATTCACTTTCTCAATTTCTGATAAAGTTGCTAATTCTTCTGTTGTTTGTATTTTCCTGCTCTTTTATTTTGTCCTTTTTAGACTGTTGGTATTAGTCTCAATTACCATCTAGTAATGTAGGTTCAGAAAGATCTGCATTTACTTCTCAAAAAAAAAAATACTGCTGTGTGGTGAAATCACATCTGTTGCCACTCAGGGAATGATGCCTTCAGGACTTTTTTCTTAGAAATTAATTTCCTCTTTGCCTGCTTTACTCTGTGTTTAATGATACAATTTTAGATTTAAAAAAAAAAAAAAAAAAGCTGTTGGTTTCATTAAAGAACGTGCTAAATTTTTCTTCAGCAATTGTATACTAACTTTTTGTCAGGATATTTTCTTTGTAAAATAACTCACAGCATTAATAACTCACATCATATACACATTGAGCGTATAAACAGGAGGGGGATCGATTGTTTGTGAGGGTGGATAGCGATAGGACAAGGGGGAATGGTTTTAAGCTGAGACAGGGGAGATTTAGGTTAGATATGAGGAGGAAGTTTTTCACACAGAGGGTGGTGACACACTGGAACAGGTTGCCCAGGGAGGTTGTGGA
>NC_034410.1:54479465-54532802 GCF_002078875.1 Numida meleagris | reverse complement strand
CTATGATACTATGATTCCAGAGCAAAGTTTATTAAGATGTTCTATTAGTAGTAGATCAAACATTGACTAGCATAATTTCTGGAAGCTTTTCTAAAATAGCTTTATTTATCTGATAACTCTTCATATTAGCAATATCCTGAAAGCTTGATATCAATAAGTAGGTGATTAAAAAGAATTTTTAAAAATAGAAAGTTCTCATATTGTTCATAAGTTCTTTTATTGCCTTGAGCAGACTAGAAAGATGGCTCTTTTTGGGGTTCTTTTTCATTCCTAAGTTGGCCTATATAAGAAAATCTACTTCTAGATATTTGAAGGGCTTACATTTTGGTGGGTAAAGTAAAAGATGCGTTGTTTTTTCAAGGTATTGATTATTGGTTTTGTTCTAGAAGACTAAAATTTTAGAACTTCTGAAGTAGTAACATGACTGATTGGCATTATGAAATATTTTGATTGTGTAGTTGGGAATGTTTTTGTCCTTTTTCATGTTCTATTCGTTAAGAGAATGTAGAAATGAAGCCTTAATTTTCATGCACAGGAAAACTTTCAACTTCCATTTGAATATACTGGAATATATATATATATATTTTTTTAATTTGGGGGAGTTGTGCATTCATAAATACAGCTACCTATATTTGCCTAAAAGTGCTTCAGATTTATTGTGGCTATTGTTGAAAGCCTAAGCCTAGTCTTGAAAATCCATGGGCAGGAAGTAATTGTTTCTGTGTTTTTTATTCTACTCATTAGAATTTTGACTAGCAGGTACAGATATGTTTGCAGCTTTCTTTCATATGCCATAGATGTTTCCTATTACTGTAGCTGATAAGATCAACATCCTTCCATTTTAAGTAATGTATAAGATTCAAAAATTAAATCGGGGTTGCTAGTGTTTAAGCTTATGTCTTTATATTTTATTGACCCTCATCCATTTTTCCTGAACCTCCATCAGTCGTTCCTAATTCTTGCAATATAGGAAAATCCATGCTTTTCAGCTCAAAAGCTTTTCTCCTCTGCTGAGGTGGGAGGGAATTACGCAAATTCTTCTATGTATCTACAGTTCTCTCACTAAGCATGATTTGGAATTGAACTGATTTAGTGATGTCAGAAGAAATAATCTCTCCATATAATAATCATAGAGGCAATTTTGTTTCCTCTCAGTTTTCCCAAGCAGCAGTTACAGAACTAGTGGGAAACAGGTTTGACTGCTGTCTCAGCTTTTGAGTAGCATTTAGTTTCAGAACTCCTGGGGAGCGTTTATTTTAATTCAAAGGCTTGGCAAAGCTGAGGGCAGTGAGAAGTTTTTTAGCATTCCTGGAAAATAACAAATGTTATGCAAATTTTATTGCAAGAAATTTACAATTAGCATTATTGAACAAAGTGAATATTTGGGCTTTTTATTTTGGTTATGGATTTTTTCAAAATTGATATTTTGGTTCCTCATATTTGCAAGTGGAAATTTCCATGTTTTGTATCTGCAGGCTGGAGGTTGTTTTATTTCGTTCTTTTTTTCTTAGTCCACAATTACATCACAAATGAAATCAAATTTGACAGGAAGTTCTTCAAATAAAAATAAAGCTTGTGAAAGCAAAAAAGTAATTCCTCATGGTCTTGCATGATTACTGTAAATGCAAAATAATCTTATCCATTGTATAAAAGTAACATAAAGTTTCTGATCTGCTAATTCTAGAGATCAGGAACTTTGTCTTCATCAACTGTTTCCCAGAGCTGGGAATATCAAGTGCATTTTTTATAATGTTATGTGTTTTGTGTAGAACGTATGTATTTCAGATAAACCTTATATTAAATATTTTTCACAATTCAAATGACATAGCTGTAGTAAAAAATTCTGAACAACATGTAAGGACAAGCGAATGTGAAGTGTCAGTTTTTAAAGACAGAGGGGGAAAAAGGAATATATTTGGAATGATAACCTCATGGTAGTATAGTAACGCAGTGAGGCATGTTCTAATACTGCAGTCTGATGATGCAAAATTGAGATGAAGGTCACCACACAGGTATTACCAGAATGCAGGAGTGATAGACATATCAAGTGTAACTGAAAAAGATATGACTTTTACAACCCCATTGAATCTCTGAATATCACTAATGATTCAAGCCCTATTAGATGCATAAACTGGATGCTAAATGACCAAACTGTTTTTTTTCCATATAGTAATTATAGCATAAATTGTGCTTTTAGCCTTCCCTGTTCCTGTGTCATGTGTCTTTAGGCATACTGCATTGAAGACGTGAAATACTTTATCCTGCAGTTCTTATTTGTAGGTAATTGTCATATGCTCTCTGTTAAAAATACCACAGAAGCTTCAAGAATGTTACCTTAGTATCACATTTTTGTTTTTTTTTATCGTTAGAATGTAGTCACATTTATTTATTTGGACTACCCAAAGCTTTGTGCTGATTAATTTCACTTTGAGGAATGATAGAACAAATTTTTAAGAAGGATCATTATCAGAATAATCTTCTGCAAGCACCCCATGGGAAGCCAGGCAGTAGTGCCCTTTTTGGCTCGTGGGCCTCATCATGGAAGCCTGAACCTCCAGTCCTCGGTTAGAGCTTTTCCAAGTGCAGCAATGTGACATGTTGGCAGAGGTGGACACAAAGTGCCAGGCTGTGACTGACACCTTGTATTTTCTCACAAATGGGGAGTGAGTTCTGAAAACAGTGATTTCATCCATTCTGGCTTGTTCTGGTTGGAGACCAAATAAGTCAAATTTGGAAGTGATGTTAGTGACTTATTCTAGATAACATTGAACATGCCTGTTTGCCATCATATCTGATTTTGTACGTGAGGTGCTGGATTTCTGTATGTTTGTATTTGGTTTTTTTCCTTTAGCTTTTCTGATGTTATAAACTTGCATTGGTGTTTGAGAGTCACTGTTCATATACTGCATTTTCAGTGTTTTTGTCTGGGGAAAATGTTTTTGTCTCTTTCTGATTTCTATGTTTAGTTCTGTTAGCAGAATCAGCTTGAAGATTGAACCAGGCATTTCTTCAGTCTTAGTGTGACTAACACTGATCTTTCTTCACAGACATTTTAATTAATGAAACTGATGCTAACTCATGATTCACTCCTTCTTTTCCAAAAAAAAGTTTTCTTTTTTTCTAGCCTTCTCAATATCTATTTTTGCTGCTTTGTAAAGGACTTCTTCTTTATTACAGGAACACTCACGCAGAATGAAATGATATTTAAGCGCCTCCACCTAGGTACCGTGTCCTATGGAACTGACACAATGGATGAAATTCAGAGTCATATTATAAACTCTTACTCACAGGTATCTCATTTATAATTTTTTTTTGCATTTAAGATTGAGATTTTTGTACAGCACTGCAATGTTGATCATGTCAAGAAATTTGAGATGCTGGGGATGTTCTTCCATTTGTAGACATATCGTAACAGATATGATGAAGGGGAGGATGTGAGACAGTATGTTGTTCTCTCCTGATTCTAAAGTTTCTCACAGCACGCTTAAAGGATTTTACTTTCCTATTCCCCAGCAGGACTCTGTGTTAACTTGTCTGTGCAGAGTACTTTGTCTTCTGCCAAATCATCTCAGAGTAAGCTATTCATTATTGAGACTGCAGATTACGAGTAAATACCCAGAACATGGGAAACAGTAATTACATCTTTGAAGATACATTCATCAGGAATAGACAATGAAAACCACATTAATTTGCATAACAAAAAGTTAAAAATAGATCAAAATAAAACATACAAAGACGTAATTTTTATAAAAGCATATTTTGAATGTTTTAAAAACATTTGGTTAAAGATAAGATTGAAAACAGCGTACAGTGAGGGAAAAAATTGAAAACTCTCTACTTGTTGAGAAGAAAGTGTTTGATGGTGTTCCTTTAGAATATGAGTACTTGGTCTGGGAAGAGATTTATGACTCCTTGTCTGTATGTTGGTGAGCTGTGGGACGGAGAAGGAAATTTGAATTCTGCCAATATCACTTGCATCTCCCACATATGTAAAGTATCTGGCCTTCTGCAAACCTTTCTAAGGACTTGATTCCGGGATAAAGAACATGACTGATCCTGTGCTCATTTTCTCTTGTTAAAGTACTGGTGGATGAACAATTAGTTACAATCTTTAGTTGTGTGGTGTTTCTGAGTTACAGTTTCCTTCTCATTTGTTTGTCTTTTGCTGTTGTTGCTTTGTTTGTTTTTAGTGTTTTTTGTGTTTTTTGAAAGTTTTGACACCAGTCTGGACTCAGTTAGTACTGCGTAGCTTTTGGGAAAAGAAGCAGAAAGGAAAGCAAAAACTAAACAATGAATATTTGTTTTTAGTTTGTAACTTGAATTTCTCTACTTCGCATCTAAACAAATCAAGAGATCCACTTCTTAGATTTATCCAAGAAAAAGCTTAATTCTTATAAATACAGCCATCAACAGTAACTGAGAGGCAACAATAAGCCTGAGAACTGAGTTATGAAGATTTTTACCATCAGTAGTCCAGATTTTGTTCAGGATGGGTTACTGAAAGTAATTGCTACCTGACAATGTTTGTAAAAATCACCCAACCATCATTTTCTTGTAGTAGATTGGGTATTCACTGTGTCAACTGTATCGACTGACAAGCTTCAGCACAGTAGGACTGAGTCTGAAGACTAAGCACGAGTTCTCTTCTAGAGTATGCATATTTATTAACACTGTTCTCATTTTTTGACCTTAATTATTCCATCTGAAAAGAATTGCATAATTTTTGGAATTCCTATTTGCTTAAAGGTTTTACTAGTTTGCTGTAAAATTTAATGAGTGATACCCATGCTTAATTAAGATTTAATTACTGTAACAGATTTGGCACTGAAATTTTTGAAGAAAAGCAAAGGAAGCTTTTTTCCCCTTAGCAGTTCCTCCAAATCTAGGTTTGCTTTTGAATGATGAAAAGAACATTCTTGGAACTTCTTTTTTTTTGGCTTTATGTAACTCTACTTAATGTTTAAATAATGCTGTAATTGTGTGTTGCTAGAAACTACTATAAACTATTTAAAACAGAAAAATGAAGGAGTTTCTTGAACAAAACAAGCAACTATTAAACAATTGCTTCAATCTCAAAACTATGGTGAGGTTTTAATTTAATCTATGGTAATAGAAGCTGCCAGTTAGCTAGGCAGTGATTCTTGTGTGACATTGATTTTATCCCTTGTTTGTGTTCTGTTTTATTATTACAGTGGACCTACTAGACTATTGTCATCTTAATGTAACACACAAATCTATTATAACCTGATTATATTTCCCCACTGGAAGCATTTTGTGATAGAGGGCATAATCTTTAATGGAATTTGTGTGAAATTAAATTATACAAGCATCAATAAACATAACATAATTCAGAAGGAGTAAATCAGCTTAATTTATTTGCAGCTGTAATGGCATCAGCGTTAGCAGAATGCAAATGCAGAGGTTTAAAGCGGTAGCTGAAAAGCAGTGCCAGATGAGCAGAAAGTTAAACCCTTTATTAGACAACACTGTAATTTGATGGGCAGAATGTTCACGGTTCAGCAGATAGCAGTCAGGAGGAAAAAAACACATGGTTTCTGAAGAGGTTTTCTGAGTAACCCCGGAGTGAACAGAAGACTCTTTGCTAGTTTTACAGATATATATATTTCATATGCTGATTTGAGAAACAAAACCAGTTACTTTCAGTGAATTATGTAATACTATATTAAAAGACAAATTTGATCATGGGCTACAGCATTTCTGAAGGATAGTTTAAAGTGGTGCTAGTTTGGCTGGTTTCCAGCAACAGTGTCCTTAAATGTGTGTCAGACTATTGTTTAGCAATGTCTTTTAATTAAATGATTGCACTCTGCTAAGAACAAAAAAAAATCCAACCTGCAGCAGAAGCAGCTATTCTACAAACTGCATTGGTTTACCAATAGTGTAGAAATTTAAATAGGTCTCAAATAAAATCAGCAGTATTTTTTAACAAGTACTAATTGTTATACTTAATGATACTTGCTTTTGTTCTGTTGTTCCATGTAGGGCTCTTTAAAATACCAAAGATTTCACTGAAGATTTAAAGAAGGAGGTTTTTTCAATGTTAAATTGTGAGATTTGCATTTCCAATCTCAGAATGTACACAGATAACAAGATAAAGAAGAAAAAATTAAAAAAAAAAAAAAAAAGACCAAACAACTCCCTTGCAGCCTTGTTCTGGTATTTCTAAACTCATTCATTTGGTTGCTGACTTAAGTACTTTTTTAAAAATAACCCATGGGAAGTAAAGTCCATGTCAGTCTATTCACCCTTTCTATTTTATACTTGTTATAACTTCGTATTTTTCTGTTCTCTGCTGTTTGGAATCTCTGTTATTGAGATGTAAATTTAAAGGCAAGATGATGAACCCGCAGTCACTTATTAGTTCTAGAGAAAAGTAGATGAGTGTTTTTATGAGTCAAAAAATGAATGAGTTCACAGAAGGTTTTATGAAATAAATGGCTACTATACTTACAATTTATCACCCTTTGTAACAAAAGAAACAAATAGATGCATACTAGTATTTATTTTTTGTTCCAGTTTTTGAACTTTGTCTTACTGTTGATTGTGTTGGGTCTTAAAGGTTCACTCCCAGAATAGTGGAAACAGTACAAGTTCAACACCATCTAGGAAACCTCAGTCTTCTGCACCTAAAGTCCGCAAGAGTGTCAGCAGCCGAATACATGAAGCAGTAAAGGCTATTGCACTGTGCCACAATGTCACCCCAGTATATGAATCTCGTGCTGGTGTGTCTGGAGAAACGGAATATGCAGAGGTGGATCAGGACTTCAGTGATGAAAATCGAGCTTACCAGGCTTCCAGCCCTGATGAGGTTAGTATGCAAGAGTAAAAATAATCATCTTCATTCAAAACGATTGACTAAGTTAAAAAGAAAGGAACTGTGAAATATGCAGTTTGCTCTGAAAGTAATGTCTCCTGTTTATTTCCGTGGAAACTACAACAAGTACAAAGAGCACAATAACACTGACAGAGCAAATTCTCAGCTACAAAACACTATTTTTCAACAGTCACCACCATTAGTCGATTCATGCAGATGAGCTGATCGAGACATTCTTCATTTTGTGGTGACAGGTGAGCGTGGCTGTCCAGAACACCATTTGTCTTTCATGTTACTGTCACCGCTGCTGAAACAACACTACCTACTGTGCCAGCATCCGCTGTTTGGTCTCCATAAAAGTTCAGCAAGCGTCGATGAATGTCGGTGGATGCAGGTTTTCCACACATGGAGGAATTAAATGGCACATCCTTTCTTCATACACGCTTCCATGTCAGATGCCATTTTGTCACACCATCCCTCTGCTGCCATCTGTCTCGGCAACAAAATGTAATAGAATATTGATGTGAAGGTTCAGCCTCTGATGTCATACCACCCATGTTTGCCTCTGATGTCGTGGGCCAACATAGGAGGCATTACTTTCAGAACAGCTCTCATACAAGTGTTTTGCGTGAAGTGCTTCTTTGAACTTACAGTAGTCTGGTTTAATTTCTTTTCCTGTTGTAGGGAAGATCTAGATTTATATTAAGGTTTTTTCAGTTATTTGACTAAGACTTCTGTGAAGTTGGTGCTTTGAGATCAATCAAACTGCATCGAGTATTGCAATTAAAGTTATTAGGTTTATTCTCAAAACATTAATCCATTCATAGATCATAGCACAAATATACAAGGGGGAATATGAAACTCAGCTTTGAATAATGGACAACCAAGTACATTAACTAGTGACACTACCAATTAGTGAAATATAATGATTCATTAAGTGGAAGAAAGCCTGACCCTCAAATACTCTTGTAGAAAGCTTGAGCTTCAGACTAGGAAGCTGAGTAATTTTCAGGATTCAGTCAAAATTGCATGAAGTAAAAAACAAATTTAAAACCCTATTTCAGTGAATCATGCATTTGACTTACATTGAAATCCAAATTTTCAACACCCCACTACTTTAATTCAATCTGAGTTACTGTTCTGAAAAGTCCTGTTTCAGATTCTGAAATGGTGGTTGCCTTAGATTTAATCCAGAAGAATATTACAAGAGAGCAGCAATGCTCAAGTTTCAAGATACTACAAAGTAAGCATAAAAATAATTCTAGTCCACTCACAAAAAATGTGTGTACCCTTGAAAATAGAGTACTTAAGAGTTCACTTTGCCTCTGAAAGTGTACAGATTGAAAGGGCATTGTTCTAAAAAAGTTCTGTGCCTGATGGTTGAATATACTGTTAGTGGTGTAGTCACAGTAACTTATAATCAAAACAAGTTTTCTGTAAGATGTGAAGAAGATGGTGTGTACATGAAAGCCTGTGTATTCTTCTGACTTTACAAGGTGATGAAATACAAGGTAGTATTTCTTCCATAAATGTCATCCTGGCCTGTTATTCCTGGTATACAACTTGTTTGCACATCTAGCTTATCAACCATATCATCATACATAATATTATTAGTATATTATCAATTCCAAATGCAAACTAATTGATAAAAGTAACAAGTTTATAACAAGTACTTTTAATAATGCAACAAATGAAGTTTGTACAGAACTAGCTGGAGTTGCATGTATCTCAGATGCTATAAACACAGTTCATAGTGTCATGGAATTGCAAAATATAGAGAAGTGACTGGTTCTCAGAGATCTAAAAAGTGGCAGTTAGGACATCCACTTCAAAAATGGACTGTAGGTAGGACTTAAAACACTGCCCTCTGGCTAAAATCTAAACTCTACAATACTATATGTGGTGCTATATTATACCAGTTGATCTGCATTGTGACTTGAGGATGTTGCAAGAGCCTTTGTTTACTCCAGAGATGTACTGACAATATAATCTGTTACTGTAGTTGTGTAATGTTTTACTTACATTTGTGACCATGTACAAATTTTCATATCTGTATTTATGTAATCATATTTGCTGAATGTGTTAGTGTAATGAGCCTCAAGGTAGTGCTAAATGTAATGAAGGATGTGATGACAGCTAAAGAGTAAGTGAATGTTCTGCTTTAACAACCAAAGGTATTCCTAAAGCAGACAAAGAGATGTGCGATTGAGAGAGATTTAGTTTTTTTCATGCACTTGCTTTTTTCTGTGTCTGTGCTTCTGTGTATTCATTCAGTTGTTTGGAATCTGAAAATATTACCTTAAATATCAGTTCCCCTCCTATATTTGCTAAGGAAAACATCTGTAAGACTGGAAAATTATGCAGGTGGTGCCCTAAGAAGACACTCAAGAATTTGCCCTTGGAAAAAGAAAAGAAAAGAAAATTTGATAAAGTGTTTAGATGACAGATACAGAGCTCAGGGTAAAAAGCAAAGTGGAAAAGAAAGACAGCAACAAAGAAACCATTTGTGTTTAAAGGAAGAGAATGCACAGGTATTTTTAACAATGATTTTTTTTATCACCTCAACTCACAGATTCAAGCTATATGCAGTTTAAATGATAAACTGGGAACATGGTTTAGAACTGACAGCATTACATTTCCTACGTTTTTCAAATATAATGTTTGAAACTGCTAAAGTGATATTGAACAAGTATAATATAATTAGAAATTGATACTAAGTGAAGTCATATTAAACAGTGAAGCTACAGCAAACATTTAATAGCATAAAAATTGCATCATGACAGCAAAAAGACTAAGAGTTGAAAAACTAGCAGGTCTTTATCATAATTTTTTAAAGAGTTCTATTGATGCAGTGTTTGCAAATCACTGGAGCCTAAGGAAAATAATGCAAATGGTTCATTATTTAGCTTATTGAACTTTACTGCAGTTAGGTTGACGGATGATGTCAATGTTTCCCAATCACCAAAGTACCATTTTAAAAGCATTTTTTATTGAATAAAGTGCTTTGAATATTGCACCCTGGAGCTTTATTTAGGGAAATGGTTCAATTGATGTTTTCTGTTTAACCTCATCACTGACCTATCACAACATATTTGGTTAATAAGCAACATTATCATTTAATAGACTTAACCAGTTTTATGCATTGTACTTTCTCAGCGTTACAACTCTATTCTCCTAGATTTTGTAAATGGAACTGGCTTGATTGCAGTCTTTTCAAAGTTGTTATTTGCACAATTGTCTTTTGCTTGTATAATATTGCATGTTATCATGGTAGCATATAAAGGCCAGGGAATAATGTGTAAGTATAAACTATTCTTCCATGTAGAAAAGTATAAGAAGCACTTGAGCACTGTATTGACACATAATACAGTTAATGAAACGACTTGAATTCATTTGAAATTCTTTGCATCTGTGCGTGTTTGCCTCCATATACAGATAAAATATAACCAAAAGAAAGTATGCACATTTAGAAGTAGGTACATTCATCATAAAAGATGTATTTATCTTTTGCTAGAGCAACCTGAGATAAGTAACTGATTTCGTATTCATAATGTGAACCCTACTTATGCCAGGCTCTTTGTTTCTTATGATAAGTGATCAATATTTCATTTTCTCTGAAAGAGTAGAAAGTTTCATTTGTCTGTCATTTGTCCTCTACAGCTGTAGCATAGCAAACAATAAATATTCACTTAGAACTTGCGGAAAAAAATAAAAATGTCTCTTACTCAGCTGTCATAGATGTGGGTTCAGCTCATCTGTAGAAAACCAACTACCCTAATGTAATGAACAATCATAAAAAGGTATAATCTAAGTAGGTAAAGCAGTGGAGTTCGAAGGTCACAGACCAAAGCAATTCAGGGGCATGCTATGAACAGGAGCCTTTGAAGACCTTTGTTCCCCTTTGGTCAGAAAAGATCGATCAGTCATGATTTTTAATGACTGCTTACTCTCATAAACCAGCTATTTATTGGTTATACTTTGTCCTGCACCAGTATATTTTCAAGCATTTTTAATCCAGGATTTTGAATATTTAAATATACCTTAAAGTGTGGCCAGTTATTTAGTTCCAACATTTCCGTCCAAAGACAACAGAGCTTCTAAAATTAATTAGAATGATACGTAGACAATCATTTAAAAACAGACAGGGAAATGATATGCCCTTAGTGAAGCAGCTTTTGTGTTTACAAAATTGAAGCTGTAATGTATGAGACATGTTGTATTGTTTAATTCATTTTATTGTGTGTGCCTATTGAAGCAAGACTAATTGTGTTGTTTTGTCAATGTATTGTGAAAAGCAAATCACTCAGTAGCATAAAACCATCACTTTCCTGACCTTCGAGACCTACAAAGAATAACTACTCCATAGCTTGTCTTGAATATTGATCAGCAGTTTTTTTTCACGTGATCAAGCTGTATTTTAAGTTAATAATTTTATTTTAATTTTGAAGTTCCTTGATGAAAAGTGATAGACTGCAAATTTTTACTACCAAATCATTGTTCGTAAATATAAACAAAGCAATGCTTGTTGGAAACATATTGTTGAACAATCCTAAAAGCAACTGTTGGGATCATTCAAGCAGTGGAGAAACAGCTCCCAGCTACTTCCCTGTTACCATACCAATAGTCTTAACTTTAAATTGCCACATTATTATTATTTTTATTATTATATTGCATGTGTATCCCATATGTGGCAATCTGATTTTTAAAGTAGAACCTATTGTCTAAAATGAACATGCCCTTAATTTACTCTGAAAGGAAGGCTGTTTACATGAGAATTCTTCTAAGCAACAAAACTAACTTAAATTTCCATCCGTAGTTCTTCACTGATCCTACAAACTGCTCACTCACTTATGTCAAAGGCTTTAAAGCCTTTGTTTACATTTTTTACCTGAAGTGATCAGGTTCATAGCATGGCTCCACAAAAGCAATGTTGGTACAAATCAGGGGCATTCTCAAACTGCTGAATGCAGTGGAGATAAAAAGTTAACAGCAGCTGCAAGGTGGGGAATCTTTTAGTAAAACTGATGTTAGGTTAAAAGAGAATATCACATATTGAAAGTGGCAACTTGTTGATCATAAATTGTCTTAGCAATACTCTGTAAATGCTGAGCTGTTAGTATTTCTGCTAGAGTGCAGCAGTGGTGAGTTTGTCTGCAAGAAAGGGGAAGTCAAAAACTGACAGCACTGCTAGGGGCCTCAGTGCTGATGTTTTCTGTCCCACAATAGCCAAGCACAGTAAGCAGAGCAGATCACGTGATGACAAATAGAAACAGCTGAGAGTATACATTGCTCGACATGTCCATGATGGTAAGACACATCTGAATTCAAGCTAGGAAATCGTCACGAAGTTAGGACCAGCACCCAGAGCAATAACCAACATCAGCCACAGTCAGATAGTTGTGAGAGAAGCTATGAGGCAGGACCAAAATCCGCATCAGAACCAGGTCAGCAGAGTAGATGGCCAAGTGTGAGCAGGGTTGCAACATCACTGCAAAATGACTTTCACAGGACTGGACACAGCCAAGTGAAAGCCAGGAGGAGTCTCTGTGGAAGCTTCTTACTGCTCCTTTATCACAACCTTTAATAGTAAGCTTGTTCCTATCAAGGAAGGTGTACTCAGGTACTCGACAACTTCAGTCTAAATCGGGTTTTGAATATTTTTTTTCACAGAAATATATTGCTATTTGTCTTGTCTGATAAAAGGTTATATTTCAGTTGAGTAAGTATCCAATCTCCATTTTAATTTACCCAAGCTGAGTGGGATTTTTTAATTGTTTTTGTTTGTTTCTGCTTTCTACTCAGATGTAATCTACTGTAAGTTACTGTTGCTTAGACCAGCTATGTTCAGAATAGCCTAGAATTCAAAGGGATCAGTTGTAAGCTGTGATGATCTGTATCTTCCAGTCCTGACTGTTGTAGTATCTAAAGCAAGCAAGAACAGTTTAGGTACATTTTTTGGTCTTAGGCTAAGAAGTAACAACCTTTTAAGAAGGAACTAGTAAGTGAAGGCCTTCAGGATTTAGTAATGTTTCTTCCTTCAAGTGACTATATCAGTTATTCAACAACTGGGACTTCTTCCTGCCATCAAGGGTCCCAAGATGACAAGTAACAAGAGGTGGTTATCTTTCACATGGATCAAAAGGACTCAGCTGCAATTGTCATAAATAAAAATCAGTAAGACACTTGTGCAATACCCGGTATTTCCTACTAATCCAGGGGAAGATGGGGCAGATGTTAACCTGGGAGGGAACGAAAGTCCTCTGACTTGTGCAAGCCATTCACCCTCATGGGGAAAGGTGAGGGGGATTCAAAGAAGGTCTTGGAGTTGAGCTGAATAAGGGGCACTCCTGTACCTATTGATTGAATAGCCTAAAGCTATTCAACATCACCTGAGAGGAAGCAAGCTTCTGTTATTTGTTAGGGAGGTGTTTCACTCTTTCATCCTCAAAGTTGAAAATAAAGATAGGACTAGATTTAAATCCTGCCTCTGGACAGTCTGCTTCATCTTGCACATCAGTCTTTATTTTGGCTGTTGAACTGTGTGCTTAGATGCCTGTAGCTTTTTCTGCCACATATGATTAAATGAGAGACTAATAGGCTAATGGAACTTGTTGTAAAATATATTGTTTCCTTAATAATAATGTTAAAAACAGTTGAAAAATCATCTAGAATTGGCTTGTGATAAAACTAAATTTACCAAAGTTTTAGTAACCTATTGGGTTGCATGTTTTCTGAAGTGTTTTCTTGTTTAAAATTGTTGATTAGTATTTGTTTTAGGTTAGTCTAATGGTCTAATTAAATAGGAAGTTCTAACCCTTCAGGAATTTTTGTTTTGTGCTTAATATGGGGCCTGTGAAGTCCATAACTATTCATTTTCCTGTCGTTATTAGGTGATTGTGTCATCACTGATGGAATAGGTAACTGCATCCTTGTCATTTAAAAGTCTTGTGTATTTTATAGAACTTTATAGAAACTGCCTGATATATTTATAAACTGAATTCTTTTAGTTCAGTAAGTGAACATTTCTAAGCAAAAGAGATGATCCATCCCCGAACCACTGAACTAACATGCAGAGCTGCCAGCAAGGTCTGTAACAACAGTGCTGCTGAAGTTTTCCTTTGTCTCACACGTTCCTCAGAGAACTGAGCTGGACATGCAGTCATACTCAGAGAAGCTACTTGTACCTCCTGGGATAGTAGTAAAATGAAACAGGCTACCTTAAGGATACTGCTTTGATCAGTAATTGAGAGAGTTTCCTTAGGAAGTCTCTGAACTTTATTTTGGCAATCTGTGCTATGATAATTGAAGAGTTTAGTATTTGGGGCTGTGAACTGAGGCAGCTCTTAGGGGCTGGTGGCTTCTAGTGGAGAGAGACTGCCTACAGGGGCAGCTGGACCTCATCAGTGGGCATGTGATAAGTAGGATCAGGAAGATCTGAGGTAAGAAATGCTGAACAAGACGTTTCTCAGTATTTTTGTCAGATCTTAATGTATATGTTTACTACTTTCCTTCCTAATGTGGAAATGTTACTTGGAGCTTGTCACATCAGAGGTGGTAACTATTTCTACCTGTTGGATTGCTACCAAGGAGGAAGAGAAATCACAAGTTAGAGATGACAGAATTTCTCTGACTCCTTGCATTTCCCCTCCTGGGAACCCTACACGGTTTATGAGTTGAGGCACAGGCCATAAGTCCATAACCTCAACTCAGGAGACTTGATCCATTTCAGCTGCACATACTAAGAAATTAATGGTTATTGGCAAATATTTATCATTAGAATTGCTTTTTTTATTTTTTCAAAGCAAAATGATGGCATCTCCAGCTAAGTTTTTTGTGCTTGCTCATCGTTTGATTGCTTTATCTGACTGCATCTTATATGTCAGGTGCTGTAGAAGCTACAGCTACTGTGTTTACATACCATTCTCAGGGTTCTTGATGTTTGCATGCTGAATTGCAAGACCATTTTAATCTAAATTTTCAGAAACTTACCGAAGAGAATAGAATACACTTGTAGAGGGGAAAACTCAGGAAGAGTGTTTTCTAAGAATCCTTTTTCTGAACTCTGTACAACCAAAGATTCAGTATATACATATTTGTGCAGATTGGTAATTTTGGTTTTCATACCATCTGTGAAATACATCTTTTAAATATTTGTATATTTTAAAATCTGCAGATATTTAATGGTATGGTTTGACTGTGTTGTTTGGGATACTGTTACGATCTAACTGCTCTAGTGAATTCTGAATGACAGGAGTTAAACTTAATGTATTGCTGTCAAGTTTATTCTGTTACTTTTTTGGCAGTTGTTTGACTCTTGAGACTTACTGACTACTTCTGCTATGTTACTTGCACTGATCAATTTAAAAGAAGAAAAAAAAAACGTTCAGTAGGCCAGGTATAAGAATCCAAAATAACTGTGCTGCAAAATGCTAGTTCAAATGGTTGGTGAAACCAAGCATAAGTGAAATATTAAACAGATGTGAGTCACCAAATATAGAACACTTAAGTCCTAGCTGCAGAGGGACACAAATGAGATGATAGGGTGTTAGGAGAAAGATGCAATTTACAGGTCAGAATGTAATAGTAACCTTTCACTGTTAAAATTGAAAATTAACCTTGAGAGTATTGGATCATTTACAGCTTATATGGTACTCTTATTGAAGAGGAAAAATCTCTAAAAAGACTTCCTGTGATTTGGGGTTTTAAAAATGGAGCTGTTTAAAGTGTGTTCTTTTTTCCTTCTTTAACTGCATCACAGCGTATTTTTGTTGATGCCTACACAGACAGCAATATTAGGATTTCTTTGGGGGTTCATATAACTAATTTTTTCCTATTTAAAATTTTCATTAGAAGCTGCACGATGATTATTTACTTAGTTTGGATGAAATTCTTACTGGGCAGTAGTCATCATGTCTTTTCAACTTACCTGAGTATTTTACTACTTCCATGTCTTTTATCGCAGTGTTTGAGATTAAGAGCAGAAGTAGGTTCCATAAAATAAGTGTGGATTTTCATTATAATTACCTTTTTATTCCTTTTAAAACCTATTTTCTAATTATGATTAACACTTAGAAAAATAAAAATTGAATTGAAGAGAATTGATTTATTTATTTATTAAACTGCCCATTTAGATGTGGAATGTAACTAACCGTAAATCAATTTTCCTTGGAATGGGTGAGAAATATCTGATGCATTAGTTTAAAAAAAAAAAACAAAAAAAAAACAGAACAAAGCAGAAGCTAGATGCTGTGCACTCTATATCACCAAAATTTAATAAGTAAATAAATAAATTTGGAATCACTGAGGCATGCATTTAAGATACCATGTAATGGTAGCTAGTAGTGATTTTTACACAAGGGCTGCGCTTTCCTGCAAATATTCCATTACATTTTGTTGTTGTGCAACAGATGGCAGCAGAGGGGCAGTCTGACAAAATGATGTCTGACATGGAAATGCATATGAAGCAAAGATGTGTCATTGAATTCCTCCATGCAGGAGAAAATGGCACCCACTGACATTCATTGATGCTTGCTGAATGTTTATGGAGATCAAACAGTGGATGTGAGCACAGTGAGGTGATGGGTGGTATGTTTCAGCAGTGCTGACAACAACGGGTCACCTCTGCTTGTGCAGATTTTTATGAGCACAACATGCAGGTTCTTGTTCGTAGCTGGTGAAAATGGACAACTAATGGTGGTGACTTTGTTGAAAAATAGTGTTTTGTAGGTGAGAATTTTTCTCTATCAGTGTTATTGTGCTTTTTGTATCAGTTGTAGTTTCCGTAGAAATAAATAGGAGGCAGTACTTTTGGTGTGACCTACCTATAATGAAGCTTTTCTGGGTTTGTAAAAGGAAATTTTACAAATACGTTCACGGGATGCAGAATTGTAAGTTAGGCTTCTATCTCATTTTATATAGTAAGAATTTTATTATTCTTCACACAAAAAGTAATAAAACAATGCAAGGGTATAAAGTAAGCTAAAAACTTGTAAGTTCCTTTGTTTATCCATATACAGATTGCAGTGTCAAAATATACATTCAGTTATATATCTCAAATAGTTTTATATGTAAATACTCCCAACATCTTCTACTTAGTGCCATCATTAGTACAGAAGTTTTATTCTGTTTAACAGCTCTTTAGCTTCAGCCTGATTTATATAACATTACTTAAACATGAAATGTCAATTACAAAACCTTTTTTCTTTTCTCTTTAGGTTGCTCTGGTGCAGTGGACAGAGAGTGTTGGTCTTACTCTAGTTAACAGGGATTTGACCTCCATGCAACTGAAGACCCCTGGTGGACACATTCTGACATACTATATTCTGCAGATATTCCCCTTCACTTCTGAGAGCAAGCGCATGGGAATCATAGTTCGGGTAATTTGGTGGCAGGCGGTTGTTTTTCATCTCTCCAAAGCTGTTTTTACTGAATGTTTATTTTGATATTTCTTAGTAGAAACTTGATCCTTCAAGGAATGCATTTCACAGGATTTTCAAATGGAAAGCATACATTTGACTAGGCAAGCAATTGTGTGAAATTCAGGCTGACCTGATGTTGCAGAGAGCCTTGTAAAGGACAAACTCATCTCTCACATGAGAACGTGTTAAGTTCAATAGTTTGTGCTTAAGCTCTGATCTTGCAAGTTATTGTTAAGCCTTCATTTTTAATTTTCAGTTTGCTGTTCTCATGCAAAATATGTTGCCTCTTCAAGAGATAAACTAGTGTGGGAAATTTGTTGCAGTAGTAATTAATCTTTCTTTGCTACTGCTGCTGCTTTTTCAGGCATGCATACACAGCTAAAACACCACAGGGTCTGAGTGTACCAAATACATGCTTAGTTGTCTGTTAGACGTCCAGGTGGGGATATAATAATGATTACTAAAACCTCAAATGCAAGGGAGCCACCACACCATGTAAAGGAAGGTTTAAACCTCTGCTCATATCAAGACACGTACGCACTATGTATTTCTGCCTCTCCCTGACTAAAAGCAGACAGGCAGAACAGCTTCAGACACTGGCTGCATGTTTACATTACTGCTACATCCTAGTTAACTACCTATCAAACTCATCCCATTCCATATTTGCTGATGGATGACAAACCAAGCATGCCATCAGCCTTGGGCAGAGATACTTCAGACAGCATGTGTGAGCTCAGTTCTGGAGAGAACTTGGAAAGTCTGTGTTTCATTAAATGACGTTGACACTATAAACCTGTTTAACAGTGTGTTAGACATGTTCAGAGATTCTATGAGAAGCCTGCAGATCAGGTGAATCTATTATTTCTGCAACAGACCATGCATCACAAACTCCTGATTCAGGTAATACTTGCCTGAAGTTGACTAAGCAATGAATGTTTAATCATTAAAAAATCTGTTACATGCATAACACCATTATTTGTTAATTTCCAATTATTTGAAAGTTACAGAGCAAACTTCCTGTTTTTAAATTAAGAATGAATGCCACCAAAGAAACAAATATTTCAGTAGTTAGAGTGGGCATAACAATGACATTTTAAAATTTAGGAAGAACAGGCATGTTATGGATGCTGAGAACCTGATATTCACATTGACTTCAGTTAGAAATGGTCTTATATGGGGAAGTAGGGAACATGCATCTCTATGGAATCAGAGAAGTTGTTGGAAACGATAAGTAAACTGCAAAGTAAAACTGAAACTGATAAGTAAAACTTATCCAACCCTTTGCAAGGTACTTTGTCTTTTTTAAATGATATTCTGTTGACTACTTTAGAAGACAGGTTGTTTGTATGTCATTTTTGGACTGTATAAACAGATCTTTTTTCTGTTTCTTCTGTAAAATTTTAGGATGAGTCTTCAGGAGAAATTACGTTTTACATGAAGGGTGCAGATGTTGCGATGTCCACTATTGTACAGTACAATGATTGGTTAGAAGAAGAGGTAAGAAATAGAGTCAAAATAAATTTTGACATATTTATATATTTTAAAAAAATCTAACTGAATGGCTTTTCAAGTTCAGTTACACATACCCTGGATGAGCTTTAATGGTTTAGTATTCTTTTGTATTCTTGCATAATGCATAGAGAAAAACAAAGTTAGTAGTCATAGAAGAACATGTTCATACTTATCATAAGAAAATTTGTTTTTCAATGACTGATCTTTCACATGAAACCAAATTACTTCTGAGAAGTATTTTCTTATAAATCTATTTATCCTGAAATAACCTTTTATAAATTCTACAGTGAAGAATGATTATGAATTATGAAATTTAATATGCAATGTAGGTAAACTGAAATGGCTTTTTACCATATTCCTTAAATCTAATATCAAATAGCTAGTGACCAAACTTCAAAACTAATTAGTATTTTTCACTGTGTCATTCTAGTAGGTACCAGTAATCATCTTACTTTGACCCTACATACAGACAATATGTTAATACAATGATTACACCATGTATGTTCATAATGGTATTGGCAATATGAATCAATATCTGCTGCAGGGCAGCTTGATTTATTCAGGGACATGAATAAATTAAACTCCCTGAAGACCTAGCAAAATGTCATAAAAATTACTTTTGGCGATAATGATGCACAATTAATCGTAAAATACTTGTTTAATTTATTTAGCTTTATGAGGTCAAATCAATACATGTTTAGCAATGGACAGCCTTGTTTTTCATTATGACATGCTATTCCATGGGTATTTTAATCTACAGACCTTTTTCTGACAAGAAGTGCATTTCTCTGAAAACAAAAATTTAGCTCTGTTGCATGCTTTAAAAACAGTTTTATTTTTAAAATTTCACCTACAAGAGATTTTCTTTAAGCTAGGAGAAAAAAAAATCTAATTGGCTTGCCAACAGTATACCACATTGGGAAAACTGAAGTGAAAATTCTTTATTCTTTTTGTGGTTTCTCCAAACTCATCTACTGTCTAAAGAAACATCAGTTTCTATGCTACGGATACATTCTGTTAGCATGTAGTCATATAGTGTGAACTACGAGCATGCAGTTACATATTTGCATAATTATTCTATCTTTTCATCCGTTTAGTGTGGTAATATGGCTCGAGAAGGGCTGCGTACTCTGGTTGTTGCCAAGAAGTCACTGACTGAAGAACAGTATCAAGATTTTGAGGTATGGAGAGATAAAATGATCGATATTATTAGCATAGCTCTTGTATTTTGCCCTATTTAGTTACTTCAAAGGGAAGATTCCTCTTTTTTATTCCATTAGTATAGAAGATGACTCATATTAAAAATGTCAGTATTTGAAGTATGACACACTACTATAGATTCATTAGTGATTGTTCAGTAGTTATATGCAGGATACTGTTTAAATTTATTATGTGACTGGATTATATTTCCCCTGAAGCCAGCATATTAATTCTGTGTGTTAGAATGACCAAACAATCTGCTTGTTCTCAAAGATCAGGGCAGCTTCAGTTCAGGTGCTGTGATGCCTGATTCATAATAGGTCTTCAGAGGGTTCTCTGAAGATGACTCATCAGAAAAACATGTTGAATTGACTTTTAACCTTGTTCTTTACTGAAGATGTTTAAATACAACTTTTTATTATAACCAATTGATAGACAGAATGTTTATTTCTTTTTCTTTTATGAGTCACAGCCAAGTCTAAGTGGTTTTGTGTTTGCACAAACAGAGTCGATATAACCAAGCAAAGTTAAGCATACATGATAGAAACTTGAAAGTTGCTGCTGTTGTGGAGAGCTTGGAGCGGGAAATGGAATTGCTGTGTCTCACTGGAGTAGAAGATCAACTGCAAGCAGATGTTAGACCTACTCTAGAGATGCTAAGAAATGCTGGAATAAAGGTAATAATGAATGTGAACTGCTGCCATATGGATTATCATTTACTAATGTGAGGGGCGTTATTTTTGCTTTGTTTTGGGGGGGGGGTTGAGGTTTTTTTGTGTGTGCTGTTTTTTTTTTTTTTTACGATACATGATTTATATTTGCCTACATTCAGGTTCATCCAAAGTAAGAAATAATGCGAAGTCCTAAGCACGTTCTGGGCATGAGATAGCGGAAACAAGTAGATATGGTGTGAAGCTCCCTTGTACCTCACAGGTTTCAAAGATCTTAAATGTAATTTTGTAGGAAAAACTACCAATAGAAAAATGTATGTGGCTCCCTGTCATTCTTCTGTTTTTCTACATAAAACTGTCTTTGCTGAAATTTATACTGAACAAGTTGGGCACAAAACTTACGTGATAATGTTTTCAGGCTTGGTGCTCGCAGAAAATTTCAGCAAAGATAAAAAGAGCAAACTGTTAGAACTACAGAAGAGCCCAGGCTCTTCTCAGGGATACCCAGTGAAAGCTAAAGAAGCAACACGCACAAATTGAAATACAGAATTTCCACTTCAACATAAAAATCAACCATTCTAATGTATGTGTGACCTACACCAGTGCAGATTTCCCAGAGATTTTGGTGGGTCTCCATGCTTGGAGAGGTTCAAAACTGTCTCAACACAGTCCCGAGCAGCTTTGTGTAGTTGAGCCAGCTTTGAGCAGGGAAGTTAGATTAGGTTATCACCAAAGATCCCTTCCCAAGTTAGCTGTTGTGTGTTTCTGTTTTCAATTAATCTCTGCTTCACAAAGCATTTGCTGACCTAGCAGATTTGCTGACAGATGTGCACAATTAGAAAAATGTGTGTTTGGACTAAAGCCTTGTGGTCACATCGCACTTCTGTAGTTCAGTGTGACTAGTGCAAAATACGTGAAGTACTACTACATACATTGTTTTCTTGTTTTCTCTTGATATTTCTTGTATATATCAGCAATTTTGACTGTTAGGCTGTATCTGTACCAGTGTGTCCTGCTGCTACAAATAGGTGCAGAACAGTGTGACAGTTTTTAGGGTATCTTATCAATGGAGTTCTGGGATTTCATATCCTTAAAATAGTTCTGACTTTAATCACAGCCCAAATTATAGTGAACTGGGAACACAACAGGAACTATAAATAGGTTCATAAAATTATACATTACTTGGTTACTAATGGAAAAACAGTAATGAGGATTTCATCCACTCACTGACCAATATGGCCACTAATGAAAATGATCTGCCTGAGATAAACAGGTTTAACAAACTTGCAACTGTTACCTTAGTATCTACATCAGCAGCTTAAATCATTATTCCTGCATGGCCTCATCTGTTTGGTGTAGGGCTAATGTTATTTCATACAGACATCCTTCAGTTTTGTTTGTGTTGTGGAGCTGAGGGAAAGAGCTGTCTCACAGTGAGAACAGATGCATCCTCAGCCTTATTCCTAAAACTTTAAGGAATGATTCCTCGCAATTCTGTGTGGTCTGTGGGCAGGATCTCTTTGGAATATTGGGACTATAGTTCTTCCTCTAGGATATGCCATCTGACAGCTTGGCTGTTGCTTGGTAGATTCTTACTAGGATCAGACAGTTGTCACATCATTTTGGTGAGCCACCTCCATAGTTCTTGCTTTAGTATTTGTCTGCATCCTCTGTCTTTCGACCAAGATAATATCAGGATGATAGGGAAAGGCGTTCATGCTTTCTCTGCTGTTTGACTGCCAGTGGGTTGCCACAATTTCCCCTTGTCTTCATGTAAATTGAGACATAAACTTTGTGTGAAGCAAAGGGGAATGGAAGCTGTTTAAAGACAAACTCTTCTTTATGAGTTACTGCAGTAAAAACTGTTCATTAATTTTAGTTAAAAAGTTTTACATTGGTATACACTAATCTCATGCAGTATCAAATGAAGGTTGGAGAGACATGTTAGTTAGATATGGACAACAGACACAAAAATATCCAACAAAATTAACTTTTACATTATTTTTGCAGATTTGGATGTTAACAGGAGATAAACTGGAGACAGCAACTTGCATTGCAAAAAGTTCTCACTTAGTGTCTAGGACTCAGGATATTCACATTTTCAGACCTGTAAGTATAGGTCCAGCTTTATTGTTGGATTCTTCAAAACATAGCTAATACCAGTATTGCTTTATTTGATTTGTATTGGCCACTTGTTACAAAACTGATTATTGTACTAAATGTCAGAGTAACAATCAATGGAGTAGTATTTCGTCTAGGCTGTTACTCAAGGATTTAGAATTACAAAGCATTGCTTCTGTTTAAGGGTGAATGATTCTGGATTTGCTGATATGCTACAAAAATATTTGTAGTCCTGTTTGGGTGACCCAGGTTTTACAAGCGTTTCACGCTCCTCACTTATAACAATGGATATAGTAAGTCACCTCTAAATGATTGAGAGAAGTCTGTGAGATGCTGAGCCAGTAGGGAGGTTTCTAGGAATTCAGGCAATCTGAATATGGTTCTGGCTTGTTCTAACATTTCCGTTAACAGCACTCTTCGGACTCGAGCAGACTTACTTTTGAATTAAGCTGCAATGCCACAATTTGAATCAAAATGGGACAATTGGAAGTTTTTGTCTGTTATGATTTCTCTAATAATTATTGCATTCTATTAGCACACTGCTTAAGATAATTGTTAAAAAAAGAAAACTGAATGTCTCTATACATTCTTGTTATATTTACATGGTGTCAACTCCACTGAACTCAAACAAAAATAAGGATTTTTCCAAACTTTGATGCTGTGCTATCTGACATAATGTCTGTGTTTGTTCTAAATGAACCACTTGCACCTACAGAAATAATTATATGAATATAATTTACATGTAAATGTAGTTTCTTATGAAGCATCAGAATGGCAAATTAGGCCCTGCAGACCACTATTTGCAATTAAATTATTAATGCTTCTGATAAAACTTCAGATCAATTTTTGTTGACCTTTCCACATTGTAACATTACAAATTAAGTCTTCCTAAACAAAATCTATTTAGTTTGAGTCAGATTTTTATTTTCATTACCTTGGCTAATAAGATCAGCATAAAACTGTATTAACTTAGAATACACGAAGTTTTAAATTAGTTGGAAAATAGATTAATGCAACATTATTTCTGTGGCTATGTTTGTTGCAAAGACAGAACTAGTGGATTAATTTAAGAAAATACTGAGCACTTTAACACTTTTATTTTACCTACAAATTAGTGAATAAATTATTTACTAATTTGGCTTCCCAAAAAGATGTATTTTTTCATGCTCTTTCTTTTTACTCAGTCTGTTTATTTTGTAATGAAATTAACTGGTATATTGTTCTAGAGATATTTTACAAAGAAAAAACACCTCTTGTTAGGTGAAAGGTAGAACTCATCAGTGTGTGCCAAGTGCTGACATCTCTGTAATGCAAAAAGATTATAGGGACCAGTGCAACGCTTGATTCCTAACAGTTTGCAGAATAGCATTTCATTGTAGGAAAGGAGGAAAAAAAATCTGGATTGGTCTATATGTATGGGTTGTTTCCAATTACATGCATTTTAATGTAACCCAAATTTTGTGTGGTTGAGCCCATCCAGGATGGGATGAAAAGTCTTTTGACTCTACTCATTCTGTGTAATAATGGGATTAAGACTTGCATACTTTAAATCTTTAGGTGAAGTGATGACAGAACCAAATTAGAGGCATAATCTGTGTTGGTTTTATTCTGTCTTCTAACTTTGTCCTTTGTGATAGCTGTAAAAGAAGTTGATAGTTTAATAAAAGAAAGAAAGGAAAAAAAACTCTCTTCAAAATCTTTTTATAGTTTAAATTTTTATGCTTTGTGTTCTAGCTCAAAACCTTCCAAAATCCATTTAGTAACCTTTGAACCATTTGGTCTGAGTATTTTTTGTTCATTTCACAGCTGGGCCTCTCTGGAACAATAGTCATGTAAATTAAAAAAAATAATCTATAATGTAATTATTTCAAACTTGACCATCTAGAAGTGCTGATGAGCATTCTTCTGTGGCTCTTGAACTCTGTCTACTTATGCAAACTGAAAGAACTACTAATGGGAACATGTTACATTATTCTAAGAATATATTTTAATGGCTAAAAAAAAGTCTCTCTTTTTTTTCTGATTTGGGAACTTTTGTTTCTTTGTCTGGTTTAACCAAGATGGAAAGATTCAGGTCAACTTGAAGTTAAAATATTTTAATTGTATTGATATTTTAGACCTGATCTACTTCTGTGAGGACACACATTTTCCTAGTTTGAGGATTACTTGTTTAGTCCATAAAGATTAGAAACTTGCAGCCACTCAGACACTGCATTAGGATAACATTTGTTGAAAACCAAAGCCTTTTAGGTATGACTTCTCAACACTTGGTTTGTTTAGGGAGTTGTGTTGGGGGAGGAGATTGTTATTTAAATTTTGTTTGCTCTAAAAAAAAAAATCTTTTGAGTAAGTGATTTTTATTAAAGGTTACTACTCGAGGAGAGGCTCACTTAGAACTAAATGCCTTTAGGAGGAAGCATGATTGTGCCTTGGTGATATCTGGGGACTCACTTGAGGTAAGAGTTTGGTTTCTGTCAGATTGTATTTATACTTCACGAATGTAAAATTAATGTGTTCCTAAAGTATATTGGTGGCTTCAAGCTCTTAAACTTTTTGCAGTATTTGACCATGTTGTAAGAGTTACTACTGTTTTTCACTGAGTAGTGATATAGAGTGAGATGTGATCAAATGTTGTTGTTTCTCTGGTCTCCTGTACAGTAACAGAATGAGATTTGTATACAGCATGCCATGGTACTGTTTCTTTGTTTAACTCAAAAGCATGTTATCTGTCTAAATGAAATGGTTGTCAGTTTAAAGTAATAGGTCGCATTTGGAAGAAAGCGGATCTTTCAGATATCTCTCCCAGAAAGTTATCATGCAAGCAAGAGGTCTTTATACTGTGTGTTTGTGTTAGAGCATATGTTGTATTATTTAATCTTTAAAATAAGTGTCAGTGTATTTTTTCCCTTAGGTTTGCCTGAAATATTATGAGCATGAATTTGTAGAGTTGGCTTGCCAGTGTCCTGCTGTAGTATGCTGCCGATGTTCTCCCACCCAAAAAGCCCATATTGTGAAACTGTTACAGCATCACACCGGAAAACGCACATGTGCAATAGGTAACGACACTGTCTTCCTTTGCAGTAGCTAAAATCTGTAATAAATTTACACAGTAGATGGCACCTTTGAGAAAGAATTCAAACAGAACTGAAAAGATGTCTTTATCAACTGCCAGGGATTTACATAGCTGTAGAAGGCATTTTCTTTCTGTGTTCCATGAGAAAGCTGTGTTTTTCATTTTTACTCCTCAGGGAAAAGTCTTGTTTGCTGAAGTCATTAATCATAATCCATAGGTTAACTGTAAGAATGTAAAGCTATAATAAGAAGTTTCTAAAATTTTGTAAGGTTGGGAGAGTGAGACCTCTGAAGAGCTGAATATTGCAGTGACATTTTTCAGGTGATGGAGGAAACGATGTCAGCATGATCCAAGCAGCTGACTGTGGAATTGGAATTGAAGGCAAGGTAATGTTACTAGTTTCATCATCAAGTATAACGTGATTCTTAGTTGGTAGTAAATTGAACATTTTCAATTAAAGTATGCTGTAAGGCGATAGAAAATGCTCATTCTTTGAGCCAATAATTTCTCTGCTTCCGTGTTCTCTGTCTTTTCTTTTTAAATATAAAAAGCAAGAAAAGCAGAACACACTACAGTTATTTTTGTGAATCTGTGCATTTACCTGAAAGATGCAAGTTAGGCCATTAAACACACTTGTTACAGGCACTGTATTTTTTTAAAAACACGCACCAAAAAACTGTATTTCGTGTCATGTTGCAGAATTGATTTCTGAAGCAATAGTAGCAAAATTTGTGATTTGTAAAATGAATTATGATTTAGAATTTTGACATTTGAAGCGTATGTTCTATGCAGGGTTTTATACTTGGAATATTTTTGTTTTGTTCTAGGAGGGAAAGCAAGCCTCCCTAGCAGCTGACTTTTCTATCACGCAGTTTAAACACATAGGTAGGCTGCTGATGGTACATGGTCGAA
Organism: Numida meleagris; assembly: GCF_002078875.1. Taxonomy (NCBI): domain Eukaryota; kingdom Metazoa; phylum Chordata; class Aves; order Galliformes; family Numididae; genus Numida; species Numida meleagris. Next base: position 54,506,060 of record NC_034410.1, on the reverse strand, counting down.
ACAGTTACAAAAGATCAGCAGCACTTGGTCAATTTGTTATGCACCGAGGCCTTATTATTTCAACTATGCAGGTATTTAAAACTTTTTTCAGAAGTTAAAATCACTACATCTCTTTGAAATGTCAAAAAATCTTATGTAGTATTCTTTTTTCCTTATTGTAATGTTTCATATATAGAGAATTTTATTAAATATGTAATTATTCTCTTTTTTTGTAGGCTGTATTTTCATCAGTCTTCTATTTTGCATCTGTTCCCTTGTACCAAGGTTTCCTGATGGTAGGGTAAGTTCATACCGACAATTACAATATCTATTAATAATTACAGCCAACTAACTTGTTGAATAGCATCCTGTAGTTTGATGTCTGCCCCATTTTTCATACATTTATCATTGATATGCTAACAAGACTTGGAATGAGCCTATGAAAGAAAATTCAAACTAGTTTGGACGTTGAATTATATACGCTATATGAGGTGGGGAAGTTCTCTGAAGACAGAAATCTGCATAGCTTTAGAAGATATCATATAGTATTTCTGACGTTCAAAGTAAAAACAATGGAGGAAATCTGAAAAACCAGTTTCAGCTGTTATACAAATTGCTATACAAGCCTCAGTGACAGTTACAGATTCATTTGTTAAAAATGGAGCTGAAGCTAGTGACTATGAAATTTCCTCTGTAAGTTCATTAAGTAAGTCTGGTACATAGGTTTTCTTTCTAAATCATGTATGTAGAATTAGGAGCACGCTGATCATGTTGCAAAGGCTGCTTTAGAGATGTACCCCCCAGAATTATTCAGCTGAGAGATATATACATGTATTCATGTTTGTCCGTTTTCTCTGCCCCTTATGTCCTAAGAGCTCCTTTTTATGCTTCTTTTTTTACTTTATTTAAACAGTAGTAACTCAAATCATAGCCAAATCAAGGTCTGATTTCACCAAACACTGCACAGGCAAACTGTAAACCTCTCCAAAATGATTGTAAATAGTTATGCTAAATCCTTTTGAAAGTTCATGACTAATGTGTGCGTAAAATCCAAAGCCACTTTCTTAGCTGGTAAGACTTTGGTTCATCCACCTATTTTACTGTGATGTCAGAAACACAGCACTTGTTTTTTCTTTAGTTTTCATGCCATCTTCTGTTGAATTCAAATGCCAGATCTTTGAACTGGTTATCAAAAGCAGAAGCACAGTGTAACAGGCAATAAATTTGGGGTGACATATATGCAGGGGAAAAAGACGACTTTTTTTTTCATATAAAGTCTCTTTACTTCTGCCAAATGGCTGCTCTCAGAATCCAAAGACCAGGTTACATTTGTGAAGCTGCATTGGTAAGCCGGCTCAGTGATAACCAGTTTAACTTCGCTCATGTTAAAAGAGTAGTTGAACTCAATATATTAGTTTAAAATCATGATACAAAAAAGTTCGTTTGTGCTTTCCTTTCCATAGGTATGCAACCATATATACTATGTTTCCAGTATTCTCTCTAGTGTTGGATCAGGATGTCAAGCCAGAAATGGCACTGCTATATCCAGAACTTTATAAGGATCTCACAAAGGTATGAATGTTCTCAGTGCTGAAATATGAAGAACTATTGAAATTGCTGGTGTGAAAAACTCTGAATTCTTAGAATCATTTTTGTAAGGTATTCCATGCAAGGTAAATGTGTAATTAATGTAATGCAGGCTTCTGTGCTACAGAAGTAATCCACGGTCCCAAATGTTCCACGAGGTTTTGTTAATAGATTTCTTAGTCACCAGACTTTGGACTGAAATAATTCAATCATAAAGGTGTATTGATATAAAAGTTGCTTTTAGCCTGATCCTAGCAGCTCTGATAGGGAGCTATTCGTGGTTACTTTTTCACAGTTCCTTCTTCCGTTTTAACTAAGAGATTTAATTTATGGATTAATTTTTTCCTAGCTTCCGAAAATTATTACTGATCTCTCCAAAAGCTGACTTTCTTTAAATAACAGATGTTGATGATTGAAATGTCTTAGCTGAATCATCTGTATTTACTACTTACTGCAAGAAAGACAAAGAGGCCATGGAGCATGTTCAGAAAAGGGCAACCAAGCTGGTGAGGAAATTGGAGCATAAGTCTTATGAGGAACAGCTGAAGGAACTGAGATTCTTTAGTCCAGAGAAGAGGAACCTCAGAGGAGACCTTATTTCCTTCAACAACTACCTGAAAAGAGATTGTGGCGAGATGGGGGTCAGCCTCTTCTTGTGGGTAACTAGCAATATGACAAGAGGGAATGGCCTCAAGTTGCACCAGGGGAGGATTCAGACGGGATATTAGGGAAAACTTATCCTCCAAAAGAATGGTCCGGCACTGGAATGGGCTGCCAGGAGGTGGTTGAGTCACTGTCCCTGGAGTTTACTTAAGAAAGGTGTAGATGTGGTACTGAGGAGCATGGTTTAGTGGGCAATATTGGTGTTAAGTGGACAGTTGGGCTAGATGATCTTAGAGAGCTTTTCCAAACTTAATAATTCTGTGATTCTATACTTTCTGTTTCCTTACATACATCTGCAAATAATAGAAAGGTATTGTTTCTTTACCCACAAATGTGAATTAAATCAGAAGACTGTTTTCTTAAGTTTTCTTCTGAAAAGTACTCCAGCTCCATCTTGAACTGTTTGCCAGAAGAGTTATGATGCCAGGCAGAAGCAAGAAGAATCTTCTTCTAAGGACAGTGTATTCTTCAAAGACGTGTCTAAGATTTCCAAAGTAGCTTAATCTTAGAGTTGACACTTTTGCAGATCCTTTGTCATTTGAATTGTATTAAATTAGCTATTAGCTATGTTAGTCTATGACAATTTTTTCTCTTCTATTTGGAGATGTTGATTATCTCTTCTTCAGTATCTTTTAAGTTTCTTTGAGATAGCAGATTCTATCTCCAGAAGGTATATCTCACAGATCCTAAAGCTGCATCATCCTTGTCTCTAAGTTGGAGAGATGGATTTGATAGATAGAGGGACCACTCAGTAAATAAGAAATTGGCTGGATGGCTGCTCTCAAAAAGTTGCAGCCAACTGCCTGAAGTTGAGATGAAGACTAATGGCGAGTGGTTTCCCTCAGGGTCTGCATTAGGACCAGTATTGTTTAACATCTTCGTTGGCGACGTGAGCAGTGGGATTGAGTGCACACTCAGTAAATTTGTGGATGACACCAAGCTGAGTGGTGTGGTCAACAAGCTGAAGGGAAGGGATATGATCCAGATGGACCTGGACAGGGTTGAGAGGTGGGCCTATACGAACTTCATACAGTTCAACAAGACTGAGTGCAAAGTCCTGCACCCATGTCAGAGCAAACTCAGACATGAATACAGGCTGGGTGATGGGTAGATTGAGAGCAGCAGATTGAGAGTGGTGGATTAAAAACTAAATATGAATCAGCAGTGTGTTCTTGCAGTCCAGAAAGCCAACCATATCATGGGCTGCATAAAAGGAGTGTAACTAGCAGGTTGAGGGAGGTGATTGTCCCCATCTATACTGCTCTCATGAGACCCCACTTGAAGATCTGCATTCAGCTCTGGAGCCTCCAGCATAAGATGGACATGGCCCTGTTGGATTGGATACTGAGAAGGCCATGGGTATGATCAGAGGGCTGGAGTACCTCTCCTACAGTGAAAGGCTGAGAGAGTTGGCGTTGTTCAGTCTAAAGAAGAGAAGCGCATGGGGAGAATTTATAGAGACCTTTCAGTGCTTAAAGAGGACTTACAAGGAGGACAAGGAGAGAGTCCTTACTGCGGATTGTAATGATAGGACAAGGGGTAATGTCTTTAAACTAAAAGAGGGTGGGTTTAAATTAGTTATTAGGAAGAAATTCTTCATTACAGTGGTGATGAGGCATGGGAACGGGTTGCCCAGAGAAGGTGTGAATGCCCCATCCCTGGAGGTGTTCAAGTCCAGGTTGGTTGGGGCTTTGGGCAACCTGACCTAGTGGGAGCTGTCCCTGCCCTTGGCGGGGGGGGGGGTGCAACCCCCTTCCAACTCAAACCGTTCTGTGATTCTGTGAGGGCTGACTACTTTCATCTGAAAATTATTTGTTGCCTTTTGAGTAGCATTTGCTATAGTCTCAGAAGTGACATACATATTCCTAGTTTCATAAAGTTGAATCAAAACTCAAGCTTATTCTTACTTTATAAATCTCAGTAATTGGGAGCTATGGTCTACAGTGGAAACAGTGCCCAGTACTGAAAGGAAAATGAGTAGACACTCAAAGGAAAAGAAAACCAGACAAAACGACAACAAAAAAGAGTACTTATTTTTGCTTGAAATTTTTCTGTATGTTTGTCACCAGTAGACTGTATACAGAGGTATGGAAATGCCTTTAGCACCTTCCTATGAATTCTGTGTATCCAAGAAAATATTTTAGCCTGTATTGAAACAATATCAAATGAATTAATCAGATTCTACAGCAGTGAAGCACTTAAATTTCTCTGTAAAGTGCTGATTCTTGTGTATCCTAGAATGATCTATTCTTCTGTGGTAAAATGGCTAACTGCTTGTCGTCTTTAACTCTGCAGTCTTAATGTATTTCATCAATACTCATAGAATGCAAGAGTCATGAACATGTGCAGCTTTTATTGTTTGATTTATGCATATGATTCAAACTAACTTTTACTATCACAAGAAGATTAAAAATATATTTGGTCATTGGTGCTTGCATAAAACTTGTAGTAGTGGTCATGCTTATGCTGTGACTGAAAATAGTTTATCCAACATGGAGAAGTGACTTGTAACTATGGTTTTCTTGAGGTTTAGGTCAGTAGGTGCAGAATGTTATTTTTCTTGAACAATACTTTTGAAATAAGACATAAAAACACTAAAAAGTGTATAATATGACTGTTATTATTCTCCTCAAAACTAACCATGGCATAACAAGCCAAAGTGTGTATTTGTTATTTAAGATCTTAACTGTCCTTCCCCCAGATTTTGACTGCATGCAATTTCTATGGACATTTGCAATGAACAATCATAAAAACAAGCAGAAGCTTTTTAGCTTGTATCTCTTCAAAGACTGCTTATTATACTTGTAAAATGTCTCTGGAGTGCTTAACTATTAAAATATGTGAATTTAGTAGGTTTTTTTTTAAGTAGCGTTTAACTGTCCTCTCACTTCTTTCCCTTAGGGAAGATCTTTGTCATTTAAGACCTTTCTCATCTGGGTTTTAATCAGTATTTACCAAGGTAGGAGAGAGTCGTGAATTTACTGAACTGAGAATTTTTTGTCTGCTATTAACAGTATAGTTTTTCAGGAGCAGGTTAAATTCCCAAAGCTTAACATTTCATCAGCAGTTGTATATATTGCTTTCTGTTTATCTTCTAAATCGAGATTCCTGTAGTGTGCCAGGCCTATGGGTTGGCATGGATTGTTATTTTTATTGATGCACGTCGTCTAAAAAAGGACGTGATTTTAATTAAGTACTAATCCAGAAAAATTTCAGTGTAAAAATTTCACACTAGTTTTCTTTCATGGAATGACAGAAGTACTGTTGAAAAAATCTGAATTATGTAATCAGTTAAAAGTAATTACGCTTTCAGTAATCTCTCATTTATTATTTTGTCATTTAGACAAAATCAGTTTAATTTGTAGTTCATCAGATATATTGCTCAAAAAGGTATTTAATTTTTGAGCAGTTTTATTTCTTCACTGCTTTCTTTTGGTGGTTTTATTTCATGTGCAAAAAGTACGTGAATAAAAAAAATCACGTCTGTTTTTTACAACGATTAATGTTACCTTATATTTAAACAAAAAATGAAACAACAACAAAAAAAGCACTGAGCAAACTTTCCTAATAAGCAATAAAATGTTCAGTGTGCAGCTGTACTAAAATTTCATTGTGGAGTGTTTTATTAAATTTGTTTGCCTTTCCTAGGTGGTATTCTGATGTATGGAGCCCTGCTGCTTTTTGAATCTGAATTTGTACATGTTGTTGCCATTTCTTTCACTGCCCTTATCTTGACTGAGCTCTTGATGGTTGCACTGACCATACGAACATGGCACTGGTTAATGGTGGTGGCTGAATTTCTCAGTCTTGGCTGCTATGTGGCCTCTCTTGCATTTCTAAATGAATACTTTGGTAAGTAATAGTATTTTAGCAAGGAACTGCGCTTTATAACAAAATTTTTGAAGTGTTTTTTTCTCGTTTTTGTTAGGAGTGATGTTGTGCTTTATGAAATAGAGCTTTCTCCATAAGAAATACTGGTTAAAATTGGATTTAATTCATGTTGTTTTAAAATATTCTCCTGCCTTGTTGACCTGAGCTTTGATTATTATTTTTCTTGGTAATATGATTTATCTGGGTGATAAACTTTAGTCAAACCACACATGCCTTTCCCCTCCTTGTACTCATCTTCCAGTGACAATCCAAGCTGCTCATCTTAAATTGGCTTTGAGATTTCTACTATTGAAATGGATATGTCTTGATAAAATCAGAATCTTTCACCAACCTGGTGATTTTTATATCGCATTACCCCTAGGCCAAGAGCTGAAGCGTAGCCAAACTGGAAAGTTTATAAATACAGGCTAAAATAGAGGCAGAAAGTTATTGATATTTTACATAAAAATCAGTCTATTTCATAATTATGATAAGATTATGTATAACTTACTTTGTTTTAAAGTACAGTATGCCACGCTGTGTCTTACAGTTCTCATTATTCATAATTCACAAGATAAAAGGAGAGAACTGTAGATCTTAACAGTCCAAGGATCTGAGAATCACAATAATACATATTTCTTTTTATATCATATTGTCTTTCATTAAAAAAAAATTATCTTGGTCTTAGTGTGATTTTACAGATGTAAATTGTAGAAATAAATAAAATAATTGTTATTATACCCCAGTATAGGGGTAGCATCAAGCTCTGTTTTGTAAGAGAAGATGAGTAAGAAGTTCTGTTCTTGTTACTTCTTGTAGCAGAATTAAGTGTGCTATGCAGTAGTTTCTAGTAATTGCAAAGTTCTGCTTTCACTCCCTGATGTCCCAAGTGTTCAACACTAGGGTGGTGTAATCACATTATTCTTTTTTAATCGCTAAATGCTTTGCCACGTGTCTCAAGTGGTCTGTTAAGAGTCAGATTTTAATATTACACACTATTTCAGGTTTTCCAGAGAACCTTTTTCATTTCTCTGACGCTAATACACAGACTCTTTAATAGAGATTGTTGGGTTGATTCCAGAGTCTGCCCAGCCAGTTGGCAAGAACATACCAAGTACTAGCTCTTTCGTCCAATCTTCCAGGAACTTATAAACCAAAATTTGCTGCTTTTCCTTTTTAAATCATCCATGTTGATAGCAGAAAGCCTTTCCATTCTTTGTAGGTATTCCTCAGTGAGAAACTCTTCTAGGTGGTGTTCATAAATGTGCTTAAAAAAATAGGGACTTTGTTTATGGTAAACCCTTCTGTAAAGGGGAGTACTTTACTCTCCCTGTGTTTGCTGGCCAAGTGTAACCAACTAAGTAAATGTTAGAATAGCTTCTTGTACCCTGTGGTCTTAGCTTTTGTATTTTTCTTCTTCACTGAAGAACATTTTGAAGATACTGAAAAGGTTGCAATTTCGTGAGCTCTTGTAGAGATGTATTTTACTGTGTCATCATTTTACTGTGACAAGGTGACAAGTATGACAACGTGCTCAAAATTTGGAAAACTACAAGGCTTGATTCTGCTCCAGAGATCCGAGTCCTGGAAGTAACTCAGTTTTTAGGTTTCTGAATTAACTGCATTCAGTGACTTCATTGGGCGTGTCTCAATGATATGGGCTTTTAGTCTGTCTAAGCAGGCTTAGGCTAAAACAACATATCAAAATTATACACTGAAATCTAATATAGAAAGTGTTCTAAATGAGCAGAGTTGGAGCATTAAAGCATTTCTTTTGCTGCATCTTTTTGAAATTAATTTTCATTCACATTTAAAACAGCTCTAATCAAGTGGCTTATACATTTAATTATGCTTTGGAAACAACTCAGGAAAAATGTAAGAAAACTGCCTAATTACTTACAGCCTCAAAACATAACCAAATGAATCTATTTTCAATTTTTTTTAATTGCTGTTTAAAGCCTTCTGATTGTCATGTGAAAAGCAGTAATATTCCAGTTAATGCTACTAACATCTTTTTCATTTCCTTTTTTTTTTTTGTAGCTAGTCTTTTTGTCTGATATTTTTTCACATAACTTCTGTATTTTCTGTAAAACTATCCTTTCATTTTCGTTCTCACCCTTGTGTGACAGGTATAGGCAGAGTGTCTTTTGGAGCTTTCTTAGGTAGGTGAAGTTTAACTTTTCTGGAAGACAACTTGCGGGGTGGGGGGGGCTGTGGAGGGAGGTACTCAGGGTGTTTTCTGTGATTCTTAAGTACAACCTGACCATACAACCTGAAATAATGATCAAAGATTTCAGTAGCAAGTGTAGGATGTCACCATTCTTGTTATGTTTGTCACAGAAAGTAGCTTTTGACTGTGACTTGTGGCAGTGCAATCACATTGCTTTCTCTTTACATTTTTGGGCTATGAATTAATTTCTAAAGTTTTAAGACTCATTTGGCCTAGTTGTTGTGCCTGTTTCAGAGAAAAATAATCTGAATATGGAATAAAGCATCCAAGAAAATTAGCAGAATTTCTGGTTGGGAAATTATATTATAGTAGGTATGAGTAGTTTGTAGGAGTAGAAAAACAAGGGTAAACTGGCTTAACCTTTAACATGAGAAACTTTTGGTACTAAACCAAGATCCTGGTTCCCCTAAAATCACCTTGTGCTACAGAACCGTGTAAGGAGCATAAAGGAACTCTGAAGCTTTCATTTAAAGAAAATAATTGGCAAAAATGAAATGTTGAGCTTAACTTCGTCTCTGTGTTGGTTTTTTTCTTAATTTGCCTGTTCTTAATTTGTTCTAATTTGCATAAGCAAGCCTTTAAGAGAGTTTGATTGACTTTGCGCTATGAAAGTTCCAGCTTCCGTGTTATCATTATTAATTTTTCCTCTTTATTTCTGCAGATGTTGCCTTTATCACAACTGTGACCTTCCTGTGGAAAGTGTCAGCAATCACTGTTGTAAGCTGTCTTCCACTTTACATTCTTAAGTACTTGAAGCGCAAATTTTCTCCTCCAAGTTACTCCAAGCTTACCTCGTAAGAGTAAATATATTCCTATGTTTTTTTCACTCACACCAGTCTTCAAATCATACATTCGCCATGCTTTAGTGTCTATGAATTTATGTTGGACTACAGAAACTAAGAAATAAAAATCAAAAGCGATCAAGTGAATAGAGCACAAATAGAAGAGGAAACATCTGACAGGTACACAACACAGAAGTACACTGACAAGACTATCAGAAATAACCTTTTTTTTTTAAGTACTGATTATAAAATAAAACAACTGAATGAATTCTGTTTTGACAATGCTTCCGAATTATTTCATTGCTACTGTAAAGGATTTTTTCCTACTATACTAATCTTCTGCAAGTTGAATTGAAAGATTCAGTGATTACAAAATTTCCTAATTTTCCTTTAATATTTATATGTGGACAAACTCATTTCTCCATACTTGCTATACCAAACGTAATACCTGTAAATGCCATTGTCTGTATTAGCAGCTAAATATTATTCCTCATCAAACATTGATAAATATGCACTATTTCAATTATGTACAGATGTCTGCGTAGCACAGTGTTATTTTAGGAGCTGTTGTCCTTCTCTGTACTCTTTATTTCTGGCACCAGTAAATATTACAGATCTGTGATATTGACAGCAGTTCTTTAAATGCACATTAAAAACCAGATTGCACAAAAACTGTTGTTTAGAAAACTAAATGATAAATTCTGTATATCATTCCACTGTACCTGTTGATCTATACAGATAAAAACAACATTGCTGCTCCATAAATATGTTTTAAAATCTTTATTCATTTTGTATTTGTAAAGCTGCAAATAGTGTCAAAGTACATTTCTATATATGAAAAGTCCAGTAAACCTTGTATTAGCTAATATATTTAAATTGCCTTGTAATCTGTTTACTTGGGTTACTCAGGTAAAAATGAAACAAGATGAACACACAAACATTGTGGTAGGAAAATGTCATCTTCCAAGTTGTAAATGTTACGTTTTTATAACTCAGTTTGAGTGCAATCTTGTTTTAAAAAAAAATCAAAATTTTTTGCATGTTATAAACTATCAGTTGTATATCTTTGCTGAGTTACGACATTTTACAGCAGCTGAAGATTTGTTCCAGAAACTTACTACTTACTCTGATAAAATCTGAAGGGTCCAAATGTTCCGTGCTGTGCTGGAAAGTAGGATGTATTATTTTAGTTTCCTATTGTGATATAATTTTTCATTCTCAAGAAGTACATATAACAAATTTGGCATAGTGTCATAATGAATGGAGAGGATTAGTATAATTACCCGTGCTTTATTTATTAAATATTGGTGTTGGTTTTTTTAAAACACTTAATATTTGTCATTTTCATGTCTGACTCTATGCCTTTACAACATAATTCCTTGCTTAATACCTTATAATTTGTCCCTTGTACTGTTATAATATTGGATAAGTAATATCTAAGTAATAAATCTACTTCCTGGGAGAGCAAAAGGGATTGCTGCAGAGATATTTGGACTACACTCCATTAATTTTGTTTCGAAAGTTTTTCTAAGTAGTTCTTTACCTGCTTTTTTTAATTTATTTTCATTCCTCATTAAAAAAGCAATAAAGCCTAATTTTTAATAAATAGTATTAATAGTATATGTATTAAATTATTGAGGTAGTGATTCTTTTAATTGCACAACACTGCAGAGCAGTTTGCTCTATCCCTCTATACACTCACTTCTATAAAAGCTCCACGAGATGTCACTGTTCTCACATCCTAGCAGAAGCCATTCTTCATTTTATGCTGTTTTGGAAAGATACTCTTGGTTAATAGTTTTAGTTTAGTCCCGTGGTCTTTTTTGTTGCTGATTTAATTTTCTGGTTTTTTTTCCCCAATAAGTGGTAATTTCTTTGAACTTTGAAAATTTCTTTGAATTAAGAAAAGTCAGCATGTGCAGAGCTGAGGTATGGATGATGTTTTCTTCGGATTATTTTATGGCTCTTAACAGCCATAAGAGTAAAATTCAGTAGGTAAGCAAATGCTTAGTGTTGGTCATCCTGCATCTATATGTCACACAGTTGATATTAGACAGAAAATGAGCAAAACCAGATATCAAACTAGGACTGTGGAAATGATAATATTACCTAAATGCAGCTGTATGAGATACCATCGTATCCACGTGTACAGAATTTAGTGTACGTACATCAAGTATTAAAATTGTGAGGTTAATGTGTCAGCAGATGTATAGATTCAACACACATACACTCACCTTTTGGAAGTGGAGTCAATTTTCCAGAGTGCCTGCTTTTTTAGAGTATTTTCAGAGTACAGCTAAGGTCTAGTTTCAGCTAGCCCTTTATTTTGAAGACTGCAGAAGTCTGATTCAGGTGACTCACCTTGCTTTTGAGGTTCAGTCTGTTCCTATGTATACCAGGGAAGTTTCCATCCATTCATGTCACTCAGCCACAGCCCTGTAAAGGCAGTAGTGCTACCATATCATAGCGGTATGGAATTAACCACACGAACACAGAATTTAAGCACTGTAATACGATACCTTTCAGTAGAAAGCTTTAACATAACATGGATTGTTGGTACAAAGTAAGTACCATCACAATTTCTGGCTCTTAGAATGGTAACGTGCCTGGAGTGCAGGTGAATAAATTATTTCCAAAGAATCTCATTCTGTTGTCATTCACATCAATATTTTGAGGGAGTAAGTATACCTTACATAAACAGATTTAGGCCACCAGTTTTGCAGGAATTTAGGCAAGAGCTTGAATATTCACTTCTGTACTTAGCTGTCATGAGGGTAAACTTCAGGAGACATGGGAGATGATTTCACTGCAGATTGCTCTGACTTAAGCGTTTGTGCGTGTTAGCAGCATTGCCTCTGTACTCCTTTGCAAGCGTATTGCTGTCTCAAGGCATTCGCGTTGCTTTTAGACAAAACCTGAATCAGATCTTCTGCTGCTGGGATAAATGGTCTGTTGCGGGGACCGTCCTCCATCCCCAGACTGATGTGCACCTCTGCACATGTAAGGTACGCTGGTGGCTTCCTTATAAACACTGCTGGAGTTTGATACTCTCTGTACCTGCTCACCTTTGTTTGCATGTTAACCTTGCATGGACCTTCCTTGGAGGCTCCAGAGCTGTGCTGTTAACAGAGATGCTCAGACATGATCTCCTTCCCCACTTACAGAGCTTTGTATCTGAGTTTTATCTATTGGCAAGATAACTTCAAGGAGGCTTGTATGTGTCTCACACTTTTACATCCTTTCACATGTCCAGAGCTATTACCATAGCTCCAACAGCACCTGCAGAACAAAGAATTTAGCATAGACTGTGTGCAAAGTGCCAGGAGTCTGGGTATCACTTAAAAAGTGACGGCTGCAGCAGAGAGGTGGCCATCCTGCTCTCGCTGCTGAGAGCACCCATTTGAACATTCACACCCATCTGAATTATAGCTTCCACAGCTTTAGTCCTTATTTTTGTGGTCAGAGAGGAAAGAATTGGGCCAGCAGTCTCTTATTACACTTCATGTAATAACTAGTCTGTATCTAGACTGCTATTATAATTCAGTTGAAACTTAAAGGCAATCAAAAAAGCCTTTCAAAACCTTAGCCCCCTGTAGGGAGGAAAATCAGTACAAGTGAAGAGAGTCAACGCAAATCGAACATTACATGTAAACAAACAGGAGGTACAATATCTTTAACGCCATGTTAAAAAGCATAGGAATTTCTTTGGTAAACACACTTAAAGCGAGATACTTCCCAACAACCATTAACTACCCAACAGATGCCCTCAGCAGGGTTCACAGCTGTTACTGTGAGTGCGAATTTGCTCAGCCAATTGCTAACAAAATCATTTTCTAATAGGGAATAGCACTTGAAGACCTATTTGCTACTTCATCGACCAAAAACATAATTTTGACCCAAATGTTCTACAGTGGAAGTTGTACAAACTGCATACCTTGAACAGAATGAGAGTGCTCCATATTTAAGTTCCCAAATTTTGCTTTATTCTCCCATTCCTGACAAGGTTGTAGCAAAACTGCTGCTGAGATTTCTACTTAATGTAGTCATCACTGTATGTCATGATCAGCAAAGCTAAGCATATAAATTGCCCAGAAAAGGGCTGGTTTAGTGAATACTTAGCCTCTCTGCCCTGTGAGCTCTAAGGAAGCTCATCTGCTTTAAGAAGAAGAGAGATTTTTTTCCTTATTATCCATGACAGGTATTTATGAGCTAAGCTTTGTTCCTCTAGTGGTAAACTGTCTATTTCCTCCCCTGTTGACAAAAGTAATAATAAAAAGGCCTTCAATAGTAATGTTTCTGTAGCTTTAACCAATCTCTATGCAGAGTAGTCCATTGTAATTCTTATCAGGAGAACTGCTTTCCATTGTTTCTCTATAACGTACGCATACAGTTTCTCTGTGGTCCTCTCTGTTTTGCTGTATTTTGCTCCAAGTTCTAAGCATGAATTTGATTTTGCAAAGTAAACGCATAATGGGGAAGAAAATTATAGATCACTAGTTCAAAACGTCTGTTGAAAACTGGCCATTTTGGCTGGGAGGTTGGAGGATATTAATGGATGTTTTCTAAGCAGATCTTTAAGGAATAAGTGCATGTACATGTGTTGTGCATTTATTGCAATAATCTATTGCGCATTTGAAGGAGAGATCTAGAAATTCCATGGTAAAATGCTCCCTTGGGGAAAACCTCTGTGCCATGTGTGCTCAACAGACAAAGATGAGCTTTTATCTCCCTGTGTGTAGCAATTGCTGGCAGCTACACACTGCCATTGAAGCATACACTCTTGCCATTGAAGTCTGAATTCATCTTCAGGGACACTGTTATGTATATGCTCCCACTTCTACTCACAGCTTCTCGTTCCCAGGGTATGAGAAACCTCCCTCCCAGGAAGGGTTTTCCAGCTGAATGTTGTGAACAGGGAAGGTGACGCAGACCTGGCCTAGCATGTATTTATCCCAATCCAAGTGTAACTAAAGCAATTGTAGGCACTGTTGTTTAAAAATAAATAAATAAATCCTATGCAATTTTACCAAATTGTGGGAAGGAGCTGAAGGGAAACAGCATTGAATGATATTGAGATTTCTATCTTGTGGCTGTGATCATTTTGAAATTAATTGGCTTTGCCTTTTCACTTTTGACATAAACTTAGTTTTGAGAAAATAAAACATAATAAATATATATACATATAAAACTAAGTTATATATATATATATGTAAAAAATCTGATATTTAAAGGTATCCTAACTGGAGACTTTCACCTTGCCTTCCTACCTGTGCATGGCCAGTTACAATTCTGCAAGGTTCTTTTACATTATTTTTTATATTAAAATTAATGGAGGATTGAGAGATGAAAATGACTTCTGTTTATCTGCAAATTGGATGTTAGTTGAGAATGCCAAAATTCAAAAAGTAAGCATCTTAAAATCCTGAAAATGCAATTTATGTAACTTAGGAGAAAAAAGAAGTAATGTGCTGCTCAGAGTAACTTAGATTTATGATGCCCTTAATTTACGCAAACTTCAGCGTGAAAAAGAAATACACATGTGGAAATCCCATCTAAAGGGGAAAAAAAGATATCTGATAACATTTCCAGAAAATAAATTTGCTTGAATAGTGCTTTAAGATTACCCACAGCTGAATGTCTATAACTAGTGAGGGAGATGATGTTTTTCATAACCCATCTCAGGAACATGAGCCCGACAGAAGCAATCAGTCAGAATACCATGCAATTCTGCCCACTCCTACCAAGTCTGCCCTACTTGCATCATAAGATTGGACAAAGAGATTTTTCCTGCCCAGAACTGATCAGGATGGGCTCTGCCAGTAGTGTCAAGCAGGATTCCAGAACGTCTGTCCACCTGCTGTCACATCGCATGCTCATGACTGCATTATCCTGAAGAACAGTACTAGCACAAATGCACCTGGTGCTTTGCTCCAGCTGTACCTTCCCTCGTGTCAAGAGGCACAGGTGGAAGCAGTGCCCAGCCAGAGACTCCTCCAGTTGTTGAAGCAATCAGCTTGTGTGAATGGGTTTGCAGTGCTGGAAGGGAAGCGGAGCAAAGAAAAATTAGCTATCTCTGTATAGCCTGAAGCAGATTTCTTTTGTCGGGAAGTGGGAAGAAAGCCAAGCCACTAGTCACACTAGTGCACACCAGTAGCGCGCTACTAGCTTGCCATCTGTCCAAAAGCAATTACTTGGAAATGGCAGGTGAGGTGGGAGAAGGAGGTTATTCCTCAGCTGTAAAGTGGAGCTGGTGGGTGGCACTGATCTAGTATTCTCAGACCCAGAGTCTCTCTTCTTGACAGGCAGGTAACTCGCTGCCAGCCTGGCCATCAGAGCGCAGTGAGTGATGGGGCTTGCTGCTGCAGGCCGGGGGGTGGGGGGGGGCTTCCTACAGCACAGCTGTCCTGGGGCTGCTACCTGGGGCCCAGGGGCTGCTGCCACACTGCGAGCTGGGACATGCAGGAAAATGCAAGCCAGCCACAAGGAATACCTTTTGAAGGCTGGGGAAGAACTGGAAGTATGTGGGTAAACTTAATTGTGCTTGAGGCCCTACAAAGATATCCCCACTGCCCCCTGTACTGCATTGCTCAGCGTGGTGCAGAAGTCAGGCAGTGCTGTGCTGTGTCAGGCACTGAATTCCTGCCCTTTTTGCTTACCCTCTGCCTGGCTCCTTTGTTCCCTGCTGTGGTTAGTAGAGTTTGCACCTCCCTACCCCTGGGAAAAAAATGGAAGTCTCCTCACAGAGCCCTAAGCCAAGTCCATGGGGCTCTGGTCCCATGCATCCCAGTGCTCGGTGTGGAGATGCCATCCCCTAAGCCCATTATGCTGCATTAGTACAAGTGAGACCCAGGCCCTGCACTCAAAGCAAGCAGCTTGGAGCTGCCTGGGGCAGCTCTCCCTTGAGAGCTGACTTTCCTATGAGCTGTACTGTGAATCACAGCATTGCCTGAGCGTCCCTCAGCACCTTTCCACCATTCTTGCTTGTCCATTCTCTGCTAAGCAATCTGGGCACGAAGGCCCCTTTGGAACTGCAGCCTGCTGTTCTTGTAGCTGTTGACTCAAACACAGTCACATCTACGTGTGGGTCAGCATTAGTGACTGCAGTCAAGATTTTGTAGCATTTATTTTTAAAGATGGGATTCAAAAATTCCATGGGAGAGACTCATCAGGTGATCATGTGAAGAGAGTGACTGAGCAGCTGCTTGAGACTGATCTTTGGGCAAGCTGAATGCAATATATGCATGCTTCCAATGCAGCTGAGGACTCAATTTGGTGGGAAGACACCAGGTAAAGAGCCCTCCTGCAACTCAAGGAAAAGCATGAAAATCAAAGGCCTCTCTAGAGCTGTCTTGTTACCTGCTGGTTTCATTCCTGGACAGCTCTCACTTCCAATTTTCATCACTCCTTTTCTGGTTTGATAGTTTTTCAAGGCAGGAAAAATGTGGGAACTTTAGGAGCGAGAAAAAGCGGGAGCTGCTTGGGAGTCTGGAATGAAGCAGTTAATCAGCTTCATACTAGGTAGATATCAGTGAGTATCAGAATTTGAGGCAGGATCTAAGAGCTTCGAGACATAAAGCAGGTAAAGTGGGAAGAATATAATAATTTCCATGTTTTCTCCTATACAGTGATTCCCATTCCTGATTGAAGGGAGTTTTCACTAGAAGTAATAGGTGGTTATGAATGCCACTGTTCTTAAGATGTTTGCTTTGTGAGCAGGAGCCCAGTTTCCAGACCACGCTGAGTAGTCACTTTACATTCCTCCAGTCCCTTGGAAAATCTCAAGCTGATCTGACAAAATTATTTGTCTGAAGAAAAGAAGACTATAGGAGCAGAAAAGTATAGAAGCAGTAGACAGATAATTGCTGTTGTTACCACTTCAGGTGTGGACCCCAAGCAGCATTCTGGCAACAATAATAAAGGTTATTCAAAGAGAGGTAAAGAGCCACTTTACCTAATAATTGTGAGATTTATATATAGGAGAAGGTTTTGCCATTACTGAGAATAGATGGAAGTGAGGGAAAATGACAAGAATAGTGAAGACAGGGATTTGGAGAGTACTTTGATGATGAAGTAATGCAGCTAGAAGGTTGCAGTGAAATGGGGTAGAACCAGTGTGTCAGGAGGGTCCTAAGAGCTAGCTCCTCTAGGTGACTGGAGGAAAGGAGCAGTGTCCTTTTTCTTACAGGGAGGTAGAGCTTTCAGGAAGGTGGTAGACCTGCTAACTTAAAATCATAGAATCGTAGAATCATAGAATGGCCTGGGTTGAAAAGGACCTCAAAGATCACCTAGTTTCAACCCCCCTGCTGCGTGCAGGGTCGCCAACCACTAAACCAGGCTGCCCAGAGCCATGTCCAGCCTGCCCTTGAATGCATCCAGGGAGGGGGCATCCACAACCTCCTTGGGCAACCTGTTCCAGCAAAATCTTAGGAACATGGGAGCTTGGTGGTCTCATTTACACTAAGCACAAAGGAAGGACATGGCTTTTAGCTGGAGACTTGATCATCCCACTTTATCTTAGGGATTTCTTCACTTGTGATTGATTTTTTTTCATGAACATAAACATGCAGTATGATTTTTGGTGATGCTCAAGGTCACGCTAGAAGCTGGGTAGCCTCCCTGTAATTTCATACCTGCCACTGAATTTTATTCTCATCTTCCTGGTGACTGCTATCAGTGCTCTACTGAGTACAGAAAATACATGTGCAGGGGCTTCTGTCCTGCTAAAAGCCCTGATCTGGCACTCTGGACATGTGGGTCCCATCTCTTGCTCTGTTCCTCACTCCTCCTCACAAGCTCCCCTGCCAGAGCCATGCTATGAGCTCTTTCTGCTGGCATGAGAACAGCCTTTAGCCTTCTGCTGACGGAAAGCATGGTTGTGCTGTCAGTGGTGATTAACAAGAAAAACTATTGATAGAACTGAAGTTTTTTAGCAGAGTATTATGATTGAAACAGCTTGTAAGCTAGTGCTAGAAGGTCAAAAGCAGAGAGAGCAAGTGACTTTACAACTCTGTAAGGCAGTATGGCTTCATGTGCCACCCAGCCTTTTAACCCAGACAGAAAAGCATCTGCATCTACTGCAAACTCCTTTCCTTTCTAATTCAGTGTCAGTGTTTTCCAAAAATGATCTCAGTTTCTGTTTAAATGACTGATGTATTTCAAAGCCTTTGACACTGTCTCCCACAGTATTCTCCTGGAGAAGCTGGCAGTCCATGGCTTGGTCAGGTACACTCTTTGCTGGGCAAAGGACTGCCTGGATGGCCGAGCCCAGAGAGCGATGGTGAATGGAGTTAAATCCAGTTGGCGATTGGTCACGAGTGGTGTTCCCCAGGCATCAGTGCTCTTCAATATCTATTGATGACCTGGATGAGAGCATTGAGAGCACCCTCAGTAAGTTTGCAGATGACACCAAGCTGGCAGGAAGTGTCGGTCTGCCTGGGGGTAGCAAGGCCCTACAGAGGGATCTGGACAGGATGGATCTCTGGGCTGAAGCCAACGGGATGAGGTTCAACGAGACCAAGTGCTGGGTCCTGCACTTTGGCCAAAACAACCTGAGGCAGTGCTACAGGCTTGGGGCAGAGTGGCTGGAAGACTGTGTAGAAACGGACTTGGGGGTATTGGTCGATGCTCGGCTGAGCATGAGCCAGCAGTGTGCCCAGGTGGCCAAGAAGGCCAATGGCATTCTGGCTTGTATCAGAAATAGTGTTGCCAGTAGGAGTAGGGAAGTCATTGTCCCTCTGTACTCAGCGCTGGTGAGGCCGCACCTCGACTACTGTGTTCGGTTTTGGGCCTCTCACTGCAAGAAAGACATTGAGGCCCTGGAGCGTGTTCAGAGGAGGGCAACAAAGCTGGTGAGGGGTCTGGAGCACAGGCCTTATGAGGAGCAGCTGAGGGAGCTGGGATTGTTCAGTCTGGAGAAGAGGATGCTCAAGGGAGACCTTATTGCTCTCTATAACTACCTGAAGGGAGGTTGTAGTGAGCTGGGGTCTGCCTCTTCTCTCTCGTAACTAGTGATAGGATGAGGGGGAATGGCCTCAAGTTGCACCAGGGGAGATTCAGGCTGGATATTAGGAAATACTACTTTTGTGAAAGAGTGGTCAGGCACTGGAATGGGCTGCCCAGGGAGGTGGTTGAGTCACTGACCCTGGAGGTGTTCAAGAAATGTTTAGATATAGCGTTGAGAGACATAGTTTAGTGGGAAATATTGGTGATAGGTGGACGGTTGGACTGGATGATCTTGTAGGTCTTTTCCAACCTTGGTGATTCTATGATTCTATGGTTAGGTCAAAGTGAACCACAGTAAACAGGTTTCTAGTTTGGTGTGGGTTGTTCTGGTGGGGCTTTTTTGTTGTTGTTGTTGATGATGATTATTTATTTCTAGAAGGCAATTGTAGTTTCATGTGAAACATGCTATTTTTGCATCGACCAGAAGGGGGCAATGAGAGCTTACAAATAACCAGCATCACTCTCAGCTGTGATAATAACCAACAAAACTTTCCTTGTTTCAAGATACACAGTACCTATTTTCAAAAATCGTGTTTCAGTAGTAGAAGAAAAAAAAATGTTCATTTAATGGCTTATTCTTAACTCTTTTAGTCAAGGCATGAAAAGAATATTTTTTCATCCAAAGCAGTCATTGTCAAACAAGAGCATCTCCGTGCCTACATCTGGGGCTGCACTGCACAGGACAGGGTGTTTTTAATCAGTCCTGGTGTTGAAACACAGAGTGGGGTTTCTGACAGCAGTCCACAGTCCATCTAGGCTGAATTCAAGCAGCAGTCTTGGCCCCTTGGCACCTTCAGCCTCTGAGGTGAGTTTGAGGCTTCTTGCAAAATTCTAATTGGGTTGAAGGGAGGAAAAGAACCCTTCATGGAAAGTCACCACAAGAAATGTTTACTGTGACAACCCATGACCAGTGCTTCAGCAGCTGTGGGGACAGCGAGACTGTGGATCTGGCTTTCTGCCAGGGTGGCCAGGCAGTAGCAGCCACCTCCAAAAGAAATGAGCTCCCATGCTCCTGCAGGGCTGGATGTTTCACCTCAGCGTGTTCAGATGTTCTGCTCCTTGGCACTCCTGAACTAGCAATTCCACACAGCTGCTGTGACAGACATGACAGCCAGGCCCAGAGCTGCGTCCTGGCAGCCCACACCAGCCTGACCCTGCCTGCTCTGGATTGCTGCACTGCAGCTCCTGAGAGACTGAACTTGGGTACGCAGACCTTGGCCTCCATGCTTATCCCAAACTGCTCTCTTACTGCCTTTACCCCTGTACCACTTGTGTAAAACCAGTCTGTGTCCACTTACTGGAGGGTGACCAGCAGAACCTGGAGCCAAATCCCAGATACCCAGGCTTGGCAGTTTTGACTCACGGAACTTGAGAAACAGCAAGAAAAGCGTTTTGTTGTGGCACAGCTCTTATAGACTGCTCCATGCATCAGTGCTGGGCAGCAGGCGGCCCTATAGCACTAAGTGTTAATAGCTTTAATTTCAAAGACACACCTCCAGCAATAGGCTCTCTAGACCTCAGAAGAAGTCCTGAAGTATCCTGAGCCAATTTTCAGCCCTAGTCTTCAGCCTGGCTTTGCATAGCTGCCTTCCCCTAAGAGAATCGGCTCTTGGACTCTCATTTTCTGTCTTGTGACATTAAAGGCTGGGTTTTTCCTTCTCTAGTTTTCTCCCATATTACAACTTGGTGGATATGTCCAGCCTTCACCAGCAGGTCTAGGAGGTTATTCTGTCTTTGCTCTTCCTCTTAGCCTGACAAAGGCACTACTGTTTGTATGTGCCTGTCTATGCAATTTGATTTATCTTACAACACTCATACATCTGCGGGGAGCCTCCTTGTGATGCAGCACAGTTGAGAGGCTTCTTTAATTTTGTAATTTACTTAATGTGCTTAAAAAACAACCCAAAAATAAATGTAATCGGACTCCTGGGAGGAAGGGAGTAGAGAGAGGAAAGACCTGAGAGTAAAAAGGAAGGGATCCATTTGTGACATCTTCACAGCTTTTCCCTAACTGTCCCAGCACATGCATGCTCTGCACCTGCATTGCCCTGAGGTGGGTGGCTGCTGCTGATATCCCACCACAGAGCAGATGCAGGTTTGGTGCCCAGAGGTTGTGCTGCTTCATAGCGCTTGTCATCTCACTGCTGCTGGAAACTGCAATCAGACTGGATTCTAAACTGGAACACAGTTGAGAACAGAGAAATGCTGGGGTGCTTTCTGGCATTATTTAATGAGGAGAACGATTCCCTGGATTTGGAGAGCTGAGTGTCATGTTTACATTGCTGGAGCTGAGGAGTTCCCACTGAACAACATCTGCATGGCCTTTGAGAAGTCCTGCTCCACAAACAATGTGTGCCCAGCAGTTTCAGTGTCAAAATGTTTGGTATCAGGGACTTGACTAGACAGAAGTTTGACCCTACTAATGTTTGCAGATGTGCTTTATTCTAGTTGCTGGTGAATTCTTCCTCTCACATACAGCAACAGATGCAAGAGAAGAGATGAGGTTCTTCCTGAGACTTTCTGATTCTGCATACTCATTTGGAAATCAATTTAATGCATTTTAATTGCCTATTTTCTCCTAGGTTTTCTCTTTACAGCTATGCACCAGCAAAAAATAACAAGCTAGAGTCTAGCCAGGCAGGCTGCTAATGAGGAAGCTTGACTCAAGATTTTAATTTTCAGCATTTGTTCTTCAAGACAGGTATTTCAGAATACAAGGGTGCCACAAAATGGGGATGTTGCCACCAGCTAAGTGGAGGAAAAGCACTGGGCTTATGCCTCATTTTGCTACACTAAGAGCTAAACACTTACATGCTTGACCAAGCTATGAGAGTCTGGCGATCTACTTCAGGATGCTGGACCCCTCAGTCAAACCATTCCTACAACGAAAGTACCCCTGATGCCTGAAATATGGTGTGAAAAGAATGAGGGAGATAAAATTTAAGGTGTGAAGAAGGAAAGAGACATGCTGAGAGCTCAGTCTCTTGCCAGCCTTTCATGATCACCATGGTAAGAGGAACTGCTGGCTGTGCCAAGCTGATCCAAGGGCTTCTCAGAAACCTGTCACCCATGGGGCATTCAGCATCTCCATCACAGCCCTTCATTTCCAGTAGCAGGCAGCGTCCTGTAAGTTCATCTTTTAGTAGCTGAAAAACTCCAAGTTCCACCCCTGTCCAAGGCAGTTGTCTTTGAAGATACTGAGCAGCTCCCGAAAGCAGGATGGGAAGAGCTTCCCACCCTGCTTCCCACCACTGGGCTGCAGCTCACCATTACCCGTTTCACTTGGAATGTGAAGGATGCTCCTCAGCACTGTGTAGTCACAGGTGAGTGA
This sequence comes from Numida meleagris, assembly GCF_002078875.1. NCBI lineage: Eukaryota > Metazoa > Chordata > Aves > Galliformes > Numididae > Numida > Numida meleagris. The sequence goes on along the minus strand of NC_034410.1, from coordinate 54,483,616 downwards.
ATAAAACTTTGGTATCTCCTTTCCTCACCTGGAAAATACTTTCTCCCTCCATACCCCTCATCTACTGTAAACACTGGGAGAAGAGGAAGTGGGAACTCATGTTTGAAAGTGTCTGCAACAAGGCGCCATAGTCAAAATTGCTGCCAGAGTGGTCCGAATCCCATTCATCTGTGAAGCTGAACCCAGAAAAGCTTAAAGTAGTAACTTTGAGTTTGCTGGAGTTTAACAAGGCTGATAGCACATCAGAAAACAAGGTTGGTAAAAAGTATGCAAGTCTTGGAATATTGATTTTAAAAGGATTAAACTCGGGTTAGAGAAGAGAGAAGTGCAATAAGCAGGAGTCTGTGCATGAGGAGAGCTAACAGGCGGGATCTCCTGGAGCTCAGCACTGGGACTCACTGTGTTTGAGAGTTCTATACAAATGAGCCTGGGCCTGGCGCAAGCTGCTGGGTGTCCAGACACAGATGATGTCATGATAGAAGGGGAGGCTGCCGATAAACTTCAGGAATGCACCAGTGACAGGAGGATTTGGAGTTGCTGGGGGAATAGGCTAATGCAAAGAAATTCAATATTACACAATGGAAGGCTATTTGTTTGGAGAGAACCATTGGCACACTTAAATGCAACTTTAATGAAACAGAGCAGGAAGAAACTAATGAAGAAAAAGCCCCGGGCTGGTGGTGAGGAGCAGCAGGGGTAGCGGCAGCCAAACAGAAAAATAACAACGCAGCTGAGGTTTTGGAGAAGAAGGCTCCTGCTGCAGCCAGAGTGCTCAGGGCTCCACACCGAATTCCTCTGCTCATGTGGCAAATGGGATGCTCTCAGCACGGTGTTCTGTGGCTGCAACCTGCCTGATTACAGGGAGAGGGATTACAGAGGGCACCAAGCCACCATCAGAGCAGCCCTTTGTGTCAGTCAGCTCCCGGGGCCTTGGCACTGAGTGAAGGGAGCACGCGTGTGTGGCAGGGACATGGGAGGACAACGCGCAGGTCTCAGTCAGACCCACAGGGTCTGCTGACTGTAGAGGCAGATGCTCCAGACTGACCACCAGCAGACAGGAGAGGGTAAGGAGAGGCAGGGGCCAGTTGCTCACAGCAGATTTTCCAGGGACGCAGAGCCCACCAGGAGAAGAAGAGTCCCTGTCTCAGCAGAAGAGCCCCCATGGCCTTAGCAGCGCTGCAGGCAGGCAGCCCAGCTGAACCACTGCTGCTAAAGGCGGCTCAAAGTTGCCCCGCTCCTGCTAGCAGTCCCAGCTCTACAACAGGCTGCCCACTGCCAGGAAGCCAAGTGTGCACCCGTGCCAAGGGTGGGTGGGGGGAACACTCCTCATATGCTTCTCATGGGCACAGCGACCTGTGCATCTCCCAGAAATTCTACACCTCACCTTCCCCTTTGCTGGAGAGGGACCAGCTCTGCCACCAGCCCCTGCCCCGCACCCAGGCAGGCAGCAACTGCTCTCCCGCAGTGAGTGCTGTGAGGTGAGGCCCGAGGCGGCTCAGCGCCAGCAGCTGGGAAGTACGACACACACGAAATATCTCTGCAGCTACCACAAGCTGTCTGGTAAAAAATTCTGTCACTACTCTTTGCAAGCCCGCCCATGCCGCATGAATATTAAACATTGCTGATTCTTTTGTAATATTTTACAAACAGAACTGATCTGTGTGTTGCACGAGCCTTTATGTTTCGGCCACCTGCTGCATTCCGGGTGTCCCTTGCAGTGCCCAGCAGAAACCCGCCTCTCCACACCCAGCAGCCGCATGAGGGGGTCCTCAAGTAGCGCACCACTGGGGCGGGAATCACCCCCTCCCACCTGCCCAGAATTCAGGATTTGGGAAGGAGCACCCACACAGCACACAGCACCACGGAGCTGCACTCACATCTGTTTAATTCATCCTCCTGCGCACAGGGCTGGTGTGGCTGTCTGATGTCTGTCGTTACTGTAGGACACCGGTGTCTGACTGGGTGGCTGTAGCTCCAGAGAGGTGTAAGGCTGTTTTCCTGCAGTTCCTGGCTGTGTGCCTCCACAGTCGCTTACCGAGAGCCCACTAAATCAAAAGCCAGGTAAACCAACAGGGCCCTCAGTGCCGTAATGAGACCGGCCACAGGGTAAATTGCAACATTATTCAAGCACACAAAATTCCTCAGCTGGCATTTGTCCTGCTAAGTGGAATGCACTTTAAACGTGGTGATTTCTGGCAGCCTCTTCAGGAGACTGAGCCTGGGGGATGTCAGGCTGACCCGAATCCCTGCCTCTCCACCAACAGGGTCCTTCTGGGCACGAGGGGCAGCAACTGGCCATCACTGGTACATATTTAATGGCTTGTATGAGAGCCTCATGGTTGCCTTTTCAGAATGGCATAGTCATGCCATAGTCATGACCAGTCATGGTCAAAAAAACCAGCCACGCACTCACTTATTTTCCAGCAAATTTTGTTATGATTTTCAAAGCAGGGGATTGGAAATGCTTTAACTAGGGATGTGGTTAGGGAGGCTTGGGACTTATAAACCTCTGGTTACAACAGATGAAAGCCTAAACAGATACTGATGAAGCTGCCAGGATCCAAAAGATGAGTGCATGGACCCACGGAGATGAACGTTCACACATGTATCATGAGGGCTGCTCCAAATGTAATGCCTACTGTTTTATTATGTTGCCCATGGTGTTAGAGGTGGATGTTAGTGGTATGGTAGTAGAGGTTGAGCCTTCCCACCAATATTCTATTACATTTTGTTGGCATATGACAGATGGCAGCAGAGGGGCGGTGTGATGAAAGGGCATCTGACATGTAAGAATACAAAGCAAAGGTGTGTCCCTAAATTCCTCCATGCAGAGAAAATGCCACCAATTGATACTCATCAATGCAGCCTGAATACTTATGGAGACCAAACAGTGGATGTGAGCACAGTGAGGTGGTGGGTGCTGAGTTTCACCACTGGTGACAATGACAGTGGGCCACTCTGCTGGTGCAAAGTTTTACAAGCACAGCACACAGGCTCTTTTTCATGCGTAGCTAATAGAGGTATCTGTGGTGAAAAAAGAATAGTGTTTTGTAGGTGAGAATTTGCTCTATCACATATTGTTACTGTGCTCTTTGTATCTGTTGTCGTTTTCATGGAAATAAATAGGAGGCATTAGTTTCGCAGCGACCTACAAATGTAGCTGTAGAAGGGATGACACCCAGGACAAAATGGTTGTGTCCCAACCGGTTGGCTTTTTCTGCTTCATTCATTGGATTATGGGATACCGCGAGCATACTGCAAGAAAACATTCCATCTTGGCAAACGCTGGAGGCAGAAGACCCCTTCCTTGATTCCAGAACACTTTTGTGCAGATGAAGTTGAGAGCTCCTCAACCGAGGGGCCACTGCACAGAACAGCTCACCCCGAGCCCTGCGGCAAGGTTGGGTGGGGTGCGTCAGGAACAGCAGCCCCACCGTGAGGCGGTAACCAAGGCGAGCCGGCTGAGCGAGAGGCCGCAGAGAGACGCTGCAGGGGCACAGGGAGATCCCCGCAAACCTTCCCACCGGGACCCGCAGGAAGGGAGCGGGAGCGCGAAGCAGGAGGCAGCGAGCGCACAGCCCAGGCCCTAGCTCCCGTTCCCGCGGGGCAGAGCCTTCGCAGCCCCCCGAGCCCCGCGGCAAGAGGCGGGGGCAGGACTGCAGGTAGCTGTACATCGCTGCAGGTGCTCCACGGGTTGCCTTCGGGCAGTGCTTTTTTTTTTTTCCTATTTGGTGGAAAGAGGCGTAGGTTTGTGAATGGGAAGGTCCAAATTAATTAAAATCAACGGTAGCCATGGAAATTAAAGGTGAGGTTTAGCCGTTGGATTCGGGAACGCGAAGACAACGATGTCACCGCGGAGGGCCGGGCGGCAGAGAGGACTCGGCACCGGGGAAGCGGCTTTAAAAATGGCCAGGGCGCGTTTGCTACAATAACTCAATGAAACAACAGCCGTCTAAAAATAGGGTTGTTTTCTGTACTAAGCTCCTTTTAACTCCGTTAGTCATCACCAGCTCCTAAAATAAGACCCGTGTAGCAGTCTCTCCTAGTAGCGGCTGTAAACAAACCCCGGGCGGCGGCGGAGCGGGGGACGGGCAGAGGAGCAGCGCGGAGGCGTGCCGGCAGCGGGCGGCCCCGGGGCAGCAGCGCGGGGC
>NC_034410.1:54137222-54159202 GCF_002078875.1 Numida meleagris | reverse complement strand
ATCCCATCCCATCCCATCCCATCCCATCCCATCCCATCCCATCCCATCCTATCCTTTAGGCTAGGTGTGAATGCCCTCGTGGAGGGGGGAACATCTTTATTCTTCAGTGTCATACAGTTCATAATCATAAATGGAGAAACTCACTTTACTTCTGCTCTGGGCTCCCATCCTTCAGCAGGCTTATTCTCAGTAGCTGTGTAGTCATTCTTTCCAAGAGATAGGCCAGCTGCCTTCCTGGATCTCCAGTGGGATTACATGTCCCCCAGTGATCTTTCTCCTCAAAGGCCAAAGCCTGAGTCTGTTGTCATCAATACATACACATAAACAGAGAAATTAACAGAATCACAGAATGGCTGAGTTGGGAAGGGACCTCTGGGTATTGTCTACTCCAACCCAGAGCATGTTGCCCAGGCTCATATCCAGGCAGCTTTTGGTTCTCTCTAGTGATTAAGGCTTCACAGCCTGTGTGCAGCCTGTTCCACTGCTCAGGCCCCCTTCACAATAAGATTTTTTCATGATCCATGAGAGGGTGTGCAAGGGAAAAAGAATGAGCAGGATTTCTGCTGCAAACACCACGCAAGCTCCTTAACTGTTCCATGCTGGCCAGCATAGAGGAGGCAGAAGGCAGGTGTGGTTTCTCTAAGCTGAAGATTTTGTATAAATGCTTGACAGAAGCCCATTGTCTTCCAAGCCCAGAACTAAGCACTGTACTGGAGAAATCTTTAACCAGCCTGAGCATTAAGGTGAGTGCTTTATGGCATGTAACACAGAACCTGTTTCATATTAAGAAACAAATAAACATTTTTTTTTTTTTTTTACTTCTCAGTAAGAACCACTGCATTACTCTGTCTTCTTTTAGGACTCCATCCTAACATCCTAACGTCACAGTTGTTTCTATCTCCTCTCTACCTGGTGAGATTGCCATTTCTGGGGCTATGGTGTCTAGTTGTGAATAAGAGTTTTCTCTACATTTTAGAACTAACTTTTTTCTTCCTTCCATTTTGCCTTCCAGTTTTTCTTTAAGAGATGAATGCTTACCTTGGTTTAGTTCTGTTCAGGCTCTTAGACTGATCCACTTCACTATGCTGAGTTACAGATGAGTTACATGATGTGATTGGTGATTGATCCTCCCCAGCAAATTTCTACCAAAGAGAAAATATTAAGTGGATTTTAATAGATATGTGGTGAGTTTTTTGGGCCACTTGAGATTTCTGTATGACAGCAAGGTTTGAGAAGGTTGCCAAGCACTTGGAGCTCAGAATTGCTACATCTGTGGAGGAGCAGAAATGAGCTAAAAGCCATGGCCGTACTTTGCATAAACACTGCTTCCAGTACATCCAGTTATCCCTTTTGCAGTTTGTGGTACTTTCTGTCTTTGCTGGAGGAGCTGAGATGACATGGGGTCTGACCTCAGGTGCAATGATGCAGTTGTTCATATACCACGAGCCAAAAGCATTAAAACCATTTTCTTGTCAGGGTGGGGGCTGATTTTGACATAGATTCTGTACAGTGTTTGTGCAACAAAGGACAGTTCTGATGTGATTGCATTACCCTATATAGCTGAAATGCCCCAGCACTTTTTAAACCCACCATAGTTCTCTCACTTCATAGTTTTCAGGCCCAAAGACCCTGTGCTGCCACACTGATGGATGGTAACTGATTTCCATGAGAAAGAGCTTTCTTGGCAGAAGATGATTTCCCTGTGATGAATTCTTTATTCTTTCCACTCTCTTTCCTAATTCTGTTTCCTAACAAGATAAGGAACCTCATTCTGTAGACATAAGCATATACGGTGCTTGTAAGTATCTCCGCCCCAAGAAGATGGAATGATGTAGCCATTGGACAGGTTTGGAGGTGCTTTAAAGGTAGAGAAGATGTTAGTTAACCCGTGTTAGTGTGACTGCATTTTGCTTCCATGTCTGTGGGATGGACATCTGTATCTACAGCTTGTTATGTGCTGCCCTCTTCCACTGGACTGTCCTCTGTGAGCCAGTGTGTCTCATCAGGAGGAGACTGGGAAAAATAAATGAACGAAGTTTTCCTCCTGATGCACCCTGCTGCAGGTCGGACTTATTACCCACCTTCCCATTGCTCTCCTCCAGAGCCAGACTCTCACCATAGATCATAGACTACAAGTGTATTGCAAAGTTATATTGTGACAAAGCTTCTGCCCTGTTTGCTGCAGGACTTGAGCAACGAGACATCTCTCCTCTGCTCCTTCCACGCCTGCCACAGAAAGTCCTGAAAAAAGTGGATCACTGCAACAGGTCTGTGCTCGCAGGAGCAAGAAGAGAAAGTCCTGCCTCCATCCAGGGCCCTCCAGAAGGCTATGTTCCCTTCCCTGCTCCTTTGTTACAGAAGACCATCTCTAAGTCCACAAGAGTATTTGCCTACCTTGTCTGTCAGATCTGTGTGTTGTTGCTCTTTCACAACAGGCAAGCTGTTCTCACCAAAGTGCAGCCTACTGTCGCTATTATCAACTGTCAGCAGCACAGCCTGGAGGCAGCAGCCTCCTCCTCCTCATGCTGCCTGCAGACCAGGTGCCAGTACTTTTTGGCAGGGAGTACAGCAAGAAGTCATAAAAGCTTTTTATATTGTCAGATCTACCGCTACGGATATGTATGACCCTTTCAGGACAAAAGTATTAAGTGTGTCAGTTAGTGCCAATATAAATGGCCCTTGGGAAGGTCTCTGTTTTAATAAAGTGGATGTGTTTGATCCTCAGAGAGCTCAATGTGTACTTGAGTGAAATAAATGTTTCAAAAATTTGGCATTGTCTCTCTTGGTCTTATACTTACAACCCACAGTAAAAGCTTTCTTTTCCTTGGCATCAAATACCATATGAAAAATGCTCCATTTTATTTCTCTGTTTCTTCCTTTCTGTCCTTGAATGCAGGTTCTATTGGACCACACACAGGAACCGCTGTGGGACCCAGTAGGCAGTAGTGCCCTGCTGGTTCCCCCAGAGGCTTCCCAATCAACAAGAGGCAGGACAAGAGGAGATGGCCTGAAGGTGCACCAGGGGAGGTTTAAGGTTGGATATTATATTCACTCCAGGGAGGTGATCCTGCCCCTCTGCTCTGTGCTGGTGAGGCCTCACCTGGAGCACTGCGTCTGGATGTGGAGTCCTCAGTACAGGAGAGATGTAGACTTGTTGGAGCGCATCCAGAGAAGGGCCGCAAAAGTAGCCCATGGAATGGAATGCCTCTCCTATGAGAACAGGCTGAGAGAGCTGGGGCTGTTCAGCCTGGAGAAGAGAAGACTCCAGGGAGACCTGATAGCGGCCTTTCACTGTCTAAGGAGGGTGCTATAAGAAAGAAGAAGGCAGATTTTTTAGCAGGAAAAGGGAAAATGGTTTCAAACTGAAAGAGGGGAGATTTAGACAGGATATGCAGTGGAAGCCCCATCCCTAGAGACATTCATGGTCGGGCTGAACCAGGCTCTGAGCAACGTGATCTACCTGTAGGTGTCCCTGTTCATTGCAGAGGAGTTGGACTAGACAACTGTCATGGTGCCTTCCAACTCAAACAAATCTATGATTCTGTGATGAGAAAAAATGTCTTCATTGTAGGGTTGTGAAGCTTTGGAACAGACTGCCCAGAGAAGCTGCTGAGTTACTGTTCCTGGAGGTTTTGAACAGACATGTAAATGTGGTGCTGAGGGACATGGCTAAGCGGCAGACTTGGCAGTGCTAAGGTAATGGTTGGACTTGATGACCTGTGAAATCTTTTCCAGACTAAATGATTCTATGATTCTATGATACTGCTCGATTCTTCCCTTGAAGGACTGCCATGGAAAGCAGTGGCAACTCTAAGCACATCTCAGAGTGAGGGTTGCATGTCTTCTGTCCAGGACAGTGCTGTCTGTCCACTTCAGTGACCACTATCTCTTCCTCACTGGTGAAAACACCATTTCAGTTGGCTTGTGTGACATGGTCACAGCCTCCTCATCTGGCTCCTTCTCTCAGAAATAAAAGACCCTTTCCAGCACTCTGTTTTTGCATTGCACTTAAAAATTCATCTTTCTTTTTAAAAATCAGAAGGCAGATAAGGAGGTGAAAGCAGAGGCCCCAAGTGAACTGTGGGACACAGAGAAAAGAACATTCTGAAGGTTACATACTGCCTAAGAGAACTTGTCTCTCTCAACAGCGACTATGCATAAATCAGACAAGGAAAGATATCAGTCTGTCATTTTTCCAGCTCAAGGTACAACCTGCAATGATTCCTTATGACTATGAACTGTAGCACTGGAATTTTATTATATTTATATAAAAGCTGGTTTTATTCTGCAAGATCATAAAATCATAATCTAAAGTAGCCTGTCCACACAAACCACATTTTTTTCTGGGAAAACATGAAACACACGCATCCATCCTCCACGTCATAGCGACTCAGATTAGTGACACAGCACAACACAAATGTCTGCAAGTTACAGACTTGGGATGCTTTTAAGATAGGAGGAGGAGAAATCTGGCACTGTGAACAAAGGCTGTGTGCTGTTTCCTTACATGAGAGGGTCACTGATCTGTAAGAAGAAGGAGGATGGCAAAACAACAGTTCATCAGATCAAAAATTGCCCTCCTCAGCATGTGCTCATGACTGCTGTTCATTGAGCTTGGGTTGGCCCAGCATCTGCTACTGTCTTTGTTACTTGAGCCAAAGCCTGTACACAGGCCATCCAGCAGAGGCCCCTAATTTGCTTTATTACAGGAAATCAACTCAGCTCATATGCGTACTTTCTGCATGTTGAATGGGTGCAAACTGGTGCACAGCAGCAGTTAATTTCAGATGTGACCTTACATGACTTTTATTTCAATTGACTGCGCTTGACAACTTTGAGGCTAAGGCAGGAGTGGCTGCAGTGGAACTGCTGAGGAATAAGTCACAAATTCTCATTTTCTCTCCATCTTACATAATTTTCTTCATTATGGTATTGCTTGCTGCCTTCGCTGCTCTTTGCTTACTCGGAGTTAATAGGTTTCACATGCCCCAGTGCCACATCCTTCTCTCAGCCAAGCTAAGTCTCTGCTGAGGCACACCATGTCACTTGTCCCTGTGTCCAGGCTGCAGTGATGCTGGAGGGTGCGAACAAGGACAACCTGAATGCCCTGTAACTGTGGCACAGTAGGTGAATACTGAAGATTTAAGATATTCGAAGAGCCACACCTGGCCATGTTTTTTTTACTGTAACACAGCATGTGCTGACACCAGAAACCATGTAGGTGAGGACTGGGTTGCAACTGGGTGGCAACTCATTTACCTCTGGCACCTAACCTGTAGCAGCCCCCGAGTGCTCCCACAGCAGGGACCTACTGACAGTCCCTGTGCTCAGATCCCTGCAGGGGGTTTAGGTGAAACGGGTCCTCACTATCAGTATGAGCTGCTGGCTACACTTCCGAATGCTCTCCTCTGAAACCCAGGTCTTGCTATCAGGTATATAAAATGTGCTGTTTTTGAAGGTTCCCCCCACTGCTTGCTGTATTTTGCATAGCCTTGGTGCTGCAGGATGCTGTGGGTTTCTGAACAGCAGCTCCTGTCCAGGCTACTTGCCATGAGCCCTGGGCCTGCAGCAGGGAAGGCTGGCTGACACCCTGGGAGCTGCTGTCCGCAGCTTACTGGAGGAGCAACAAGAGCTCAGGGCTCATTCCTGATCCTCCACGGTATCACTGTGGAAGCACGCAGTGTTTTGAGACCTTGGGAACACAAAGGAGAAGATGCCTTCATTGCTCAGTCTCCCAAGATAAAATTATTGATTTCATGCTTCTAGCTCTTGTGTTTCAATGTTTGCTAGGTTTTGCTTGAAGGTATTTAGCTGATCAGCATAATTTAGTATATTTGTATCTGTGAATAGGGCTGCATAACTTGCAACGTGTTTTTCAGACAACCCCTGCTGTTACCAACTCTTTTTTTTTCCAGCTAGAACTGTAGTTCCCGCAATCCAGTAACTATAAGGATTTCGATTTACATTTTAAGAAAATGTAAACTTTTTCTGTTCTCCTTCATGTTGTGAAGCAAAGCCAGAAAGTATGTCTTGGCTGCACAGTAGCAACAAGTATACCCTGTGATTTTTAAAGCTCTTTGTGGCTTTGTGAGCTTTTACTTGCAGTTTTGAATGTGAGAAGCTACAACTGTTAGTCGAGACATTTAGGCAAAAAGGTGTAAACAATGTGAGATTTCTCAGCTGGATTTAAATGAGACTCCTTCAAGTCTTTTGTGAAATCTCAGCACAACTCAAAGGAAAAATCTATGAGCAGCATCTGGGATGCAATGTCGGGAACAGGTTCTTCCAGTGTTAACGAGTAAGCATCCTGCTTCAGAAATTATATCCAAGCCTTTTCAGAGCAGAGGATCTTATAAATATATTCTTTATGTTCAGATATGTGAGATCAGGCACTGGTGGATGTATCTGTTTTCCAGCAGAGAAGATCTGAACAATGTAGTTTCAAGAGAAGAGTTAAGACTCAAAAATAAAGTCTTTCTGTGAAGTATCCTATAAAGCCAAAAAAAAGAAAAAAAAAGAAAAAAAAAGAAAAAGAAAAAGAAAACCAACAAACCAAACAAACAAGCAAAGAAAACAGAACAATTAGACTAAGATTTAGAGATATCTGGGTTTAGAGGCATGCCACCCCAGGTACTGATGATGACAATGTATAAGGCATGAATATGAGTGACTCACAAAATGCATGAGTGTCCTTCATGATTTAAGTCACCTTTTGCATCTGTAAAGACCACCTGAGAGACAGGCTCAGAGCAAACCTTGCCACGGGCCATCAGCCGAGTACTCACTCGCTGTTTGCTATCCTTTACTGAGGCATTTGTGGACCTAATGTTTTAAAACATTTTTCATGTTGTCAATGGTTTACGGGCGTTCGGCCTGGTTCCGTGACGAAGGGGACGGGGGATCCACAGGTCCACGCCCCGGGAAAAGGGAAAAGGGGAAAAGGGTAAGGAGATGGCCCTGAGAGCAAAGAGCAGCGGCAACAATCTGAGGAGAAACAAACTAATTTACTAAATAAGATATCGGAATGCAAAACAACACACTATAATACAATATAATTACAATTTAAGCTGATAAATCCAATACAGAGAGAGAGAATGTCCCAAAATCAAGGTAGGCCTTACTCTACTACTGACGATAAGACGGCTGGAGAGCAAGGTGCTGCCAAGACGAGAGACGGGTGGAAAAAGGGACGAGGTCTCGTGATCTGCAAGTTTTTATACTGCGAGCTTTTATCTTTTCCCTCCGGCTGGAAATGGTAACAGAGGAGCAAAGTACCGTGGGGACTGTAGTAGTCCTTCTCTTCTAAGAACCAGGTATATCCACTACATGATGTTATGATGTGGAATACCAATAACCAAAAATCACAAAACCATGACACATGTCCCATCTTGAATGATTCAATACGCAGCTCTTCATCGGTGCTTCCAGAAGTTCCATGTTCAGCTCTTTAGTTGTTGTACAGACAAGCTGACTAATTAAAGCAAGAGTATATTCCTGTTTACACCCGCAGCTCCTTGAGCATCTCAAGCCCCAAACAGGAAGTACAACGTGGCCAGTTGCATTAAAAAGACCAGCAAACTGAAGCTGAGCTGTGTTCCCAAGCTGATTTGAAGCCTTAATTTTGAAAACATAAAAATAGGTTTTTGGCAACCTACTTGACAGAAGCAGAGAGATTGTGCGGGCGAAAAGACAAATGTGGAGTGGTTATTAAGAGCTGTACTTCCATAATAACAGTGCTGTGAGGTTTCCTTAGTAAGGAATGATCAGAGAGATTCGAGTTCTTCTTTGTCGAGACCTGGGGACAGCACTGTGTTTGGTTAGCTCAGGTGCATTATCCTTTAATAGCTGAGCAATATACTTCACTTGAAGGATGAATAATACAGCATCTTTTTCCTCCCCCTTACTCCCCACCCTTCTGCTTTAGCATCTTCCATTGCTGGTTACTTTCGTTATGAACTAATTTCCCAAACCACTGCTTTAACAATCTTTTCTTAGCTTCTAGGCATTAAGCAAAGATTGCTGCAGCGTAATTGGATTAATTTAGTGACTGACTTTGAACAGCATAATTGATTTGAATTTTATTCCTTTTCCCTTAGCCACTTATTTCTCTAAAGAATCACAACGCAGAAAGGGCTGTGAGCCCAGGCAGGGTCTCAAGCCCTCTGCAGGCAAATCCCTGGATGTGAGTGCCCCCTTGCCAGCTTCACAATCCTTCCTTCTGCCACTCTTTCTTTGCGGGGCTCTGAGTGCCAGAGGAGCCCTGAACAGCCTCACTGCTCACAGCTTGCTGCAGAGGGAGTTGCTGTTGCTCACAGAGGAGAAACTGAAGTGCAGAGAAAGCGAGGCTCAGCACCAGGGTGGGCACGGTGGGACTGCAGTGGCCTCTTCATGGGCAGGATTGTGAGTCCAGCTCATGGTGCATCATGCAGAGACCCCTCTCAGCATGAAAAGGAGCAGCCCTACCAACAGGACCTGGTCAAAGGCTCCTGTGCTGCAGCACTGCCCCTCACTGCACTGGCTTTGCTGCCCACTTCTGCACAAAGCACAATCACTTTTCCAGCCCGCACACTGAGGGCCGTATGAAGTCCCTCAAGACAAGAGGCACCTGTAATGCAAGCAGCAAAGTTCATGACAGGAGGGAGGTCAGACATTTGGACAGACAAAATGTTATTTTTAATTTTGCTGATAATTAACGACAAGTGTCTTGGACCTAGAAGATGTCTTAGCAAGACAGCAGCTGGTGGGGCTGTTTGCAGACCCCAAGGGTTCAGAGGCAGCTCCTGCAAGACCGTCCCACTGGTGCCACCCCATTGCTACTGCCACTGCTGAGGGGGTACCTCAATGGACCCTGAGGCAGCACATGCTCCAGGGGGATTCCAAAACATGCTCCCTGGCTCACTTCCAGAGCTTCCTTTGTCCCTGCATGATATCTGCTCTTCATTTTTGCCACATATTTTCACTGGATCATTGCAGAGAAGGAAAGGCTTTAGGTTTCCAGTTACAAGGTGGAATAACTACAAAAATTAGTCGAGTATTGTGGCTGCAGCCCATCCTCCTGTGTAGCTCTGAGCTCCCAGTGCCATTTCATCTCCTTTTGGATGGCTGTGTGCAGAGGTGTTCAGCTTCTGCAGCTCCCACTAGGGAAAGGCGCAGCATTATGGCAATGCCTGCCTCAAGAACAAACTTGCCCAGTGCTTGGTAGGGTTATAGCGTGAGTTCCTCAGGCTTGTAAATACTCACTGCCATATCTTTTACACAGCAGAGGGACTTCTTAATTCTTGCCAAGCCCAGGACTGCCATCTCACTAATATCAGCAAAGCAAGTGGGGAGCGCTTGTGCCATGACAGCCCAGTGGCAGCTGGCATGATCTGTGCCAGAACCATGTTGGTGATGTGGGGTTGCTGCCCCATGTCCTCCGTGCACCAGGTGCTTGTGTTTGTGCAGTACAGTGCGCTGCTGTGATCGCACCAATTGTTCCCTCTCAAAGGAGAGGGGCAAGGGAGAAAGCGAGACAGCCACGGTATCATTTCCCACTCCAGTACCAAACATTTGGAACAGTCTTGTTACTGAGAGGTTCTCATGGTGGTTCCATATGGGTGGGCAGCTGAACTCCACTCTGCTGCTCTCATTCTGCATTTTCAAAGGAAGATGGGGAGAAAACACAATGAAAAAGGGCTCAAGAGCTGAAACAGAGACACGAGGTGTCACTCATCCGTTACCATCATGGGAAAAACAGACTCAGAGCAGTGAGATTAATGTATTTTATTGCTTACTGATAAAAGATTAGAGCAGTGACAACTAGAAGCAAACTAAAAACATCTTTCTACAATCAGTCCTCTACGTTCTCCCCCCAAGTTGCACAGGAGGAATGGGGGCTGCAGTCAGTCCATAATGTTTTGTCTCTGCCACTCCTCCATGGTCACTGTCTTCTCCCGCTCCACATGGAGTCCCTTCCAAGTGATGCCATCCTTCCTGAACGGAGTCTGCATGGGCTTCCCACAGGCTACAGCTCTTCAAGAACTGCTCCAACATGGATCTGTACCACAGGTCCATTTTTCAGCTCCAGCACAAGGCCCCATGGGCAGCAGCTCCTCCAGACCATTTCCTCCACTAGGGGCACTTCACCATAGGTTGCAGTTCTGGCCCAAAGTCTGCTCCTGTGGGGGCTTCTCCATGGGCTGCAGCTTCCTGCAGGCCACATCCACCTGCTGCACCGTGGGCTCCTCCATGGCTGCATGCATAGATACGCTATGTGTGGTGCCCACAGGCAGCAGGGGGACATCCTGCTCCACCATGGGCCTCTCCTGGGCCTCTCCTGGGCTACAGGGAACTTCTGCTGTGCGCCTGGAACACCCCCTACCCTGCTTCTGTACTGACTTCGGTGGCTCTGGTGTTGTTTCTCTCACATGTGCTGATCTCTCCCATCCGCTGTTGTGCAGCAGCATTTTCCTTTCTTAAATCTGCTCCCCTAGAGGCAAAATCAGTGTCACTCATGGCACAGCTCTGGCTGGGGGCTGGTCCTTTTGCAGCCATCTGAGCTGGCTCTGACCTGACACGGGGAAGCTGTGGGGCTCTACTCCCAGAGGCCACCATTGCAGCCCCTACGCTGCCAAAACATTACCATGAAAATCCAGTATGCTGTCTCATTGTTTTGGCAAAGGGGAGTAATACTCCCCAGCATAAAGCTCTCAAATCCAGCGCCCAGAGAACAAGCAATTTTGGGCCTGCCAGCAACCTGTTACACTATTTCCAAATACATCACAGACAGTAGAAATGGAAACAAGTCAGGCCCCACGTTGAGATCCAACTGCAGTGCATGCACCCTTTCTGCCTTGATGCCTACACATGCCACAAGATAGAAAAAAAACCTGCCCTGGTGTCTTTCCTTACTAAATTGCATGTATGTACTTATAGGCAGAGTTCATACCCAACAGTGCACAAAGGGATTGTTGTAGAAACATTCATAACATTGCAGACTTGTTAGCAGTAATATATTAGTTTTTACTCACTTCTGCTGAATAGATTTGCCATAAGTTTCTTGTTTATTAACGTAGTTGAAATAATAAGAAAAAACAACATTTTGTCATTCCTTGGAATAATATTTTGCTGGAAGGGCCTCACATAGTGCTCAACAAATGTTCTCCTCCCAGTAGATGAACAAGTGTGTCAGTCATGCCAAGTAGCGCTTTCAGCACTCCGGAGGGAAGGGGCATGATCCAGAGGGACCTTAACAGGCATGAGAAGCGGGCCCACATTAACTGAATGAGATTCATCAGGGCTAAATACAAGGTCCTGCACCCAGGCTGGGGCAATTCCAAACATGAATACAAGCTGGGTGATGAGTGGATTGACAGCAGCCCTGTCGAGAACTTGGGGGTTCTGGTGGATGAAAAGCTTGACACGAGTCAACAGCGTGCACTTTTAGCCTGGAAGTGCAACTATATCCTGTCCTGCATCAAAACAGAGCTGGCCAGCAGAGTGACAGAGGTGACTGTCCCTGTCTACTCTGCCCTCATGAGGCCCCAGCTGGAGCAGTGGGGACCCCCAACATGAGAAAGACATGGAGCTGCTGAAGTGGGTCCATAGGAGGCTGCTGGGAATATCAGAGGGCTAGAGCACCTCAACTATAAAGAAAAATTGAGTCAGCTGGGCTTGTTCAGCATGGAGAAGAGAAGGCTCAGGAGAGACCTTATAGTGGTCTTCCAGTCAATAAAGGGGGCCTACAGGAAAGCTGGGGAGCAATTCTTTGTCAGGGAGTGTAGCGATAGGACAACTGGCAATGGCTTTAAACTAAGAGGAGAGATTTAGATTAGATGTTAAGAGGAAATATTTTACTACAAGGGTGGTGAGGCACTGGCACATGCTGCCCAGAGAAGCTGTGGTTGCCCCATCCCTGGAGGCATTCAAGGCCAGCACTTTGGGCAGCCTGATCTAGTGGAGCTGTCCCTGCCCATGGCATGTGGTGGGAACTGGATGATCTGCAAGATCCCTTCCAACACAAACCATTCTGTGCTTCTCTAGTTCTATGATAATTTTTAGGGGTGAGTTTTTTTGATTGTTTTTGCCAACTGTTGCTAACCTTTCCGCTTTCACTCTTTTGATGTCACAGTCACACACTTCAGCCTTCCGTGGCTTTGGTAGAACACGCTCTCCGGTAATCACTTTTATTTGCTTGCTTTTTAGGTTCTGCTTCCAGCTTCTCCCTGGTAGCATAAAGCCAAGAAGAGAAAGGGGGTACTCCCAGGGTGATACATCTGGATTCAGACAATACCCCTATGATAACTTCTCCTCTATGTAATCAACGTAGTGTTAATCATGTCATTAATGTAGCTGTTTGCACAGATGTGCTCATGGTACCTATTTGCAAAGGCAGAATTGTAAAGGGTTTGAGGTGAAATGTCCCTTCTCTTTCCCTTACTGAATAAGCTGACTTTTCAAGCACCAGTCCAGCCATGGCTGTTGCTTTTTAGCTTCTCACCATGCAGCAAACTTGCTATGGAAGCCACCCCCTCTGTGGGCCCTGCTGTATTCAGCTGGGCTGTATTTCACCTGGTGCTTCCCTCCTGTGATACTGCTTTAGCAGAATACCAGCACCTAGCAGAAGCTCAGGTGGCTTGTGTTCCCCAACCCCGTGCCTTTTCCAATACCTGGAAAACGTCATTGCTTTGCAATGCATTTCTTCTTCATTGTTCCCTGCCTCAGTTAGTCATTCTCTCCTTTTCAAATGCATGTTCTTTCCATCCAGATATTATGATTACACACACTGCAACACACTACAAGACTTCTATTTCCTCCTCCACAAACACCTAAACTTACCCCTATCTACCTAGCTAATCTGTCTATCAGATCCAAATGTCCCAGCATCTAAAAATGTTTAGGTTTGGGATTCTGATTCAGGCTTATATAGAAAAAAAAAATGTTGAAAGGTCACTGCATTTTATTTCACCCATTAAATGAAGCTGAAAGATGTTCAGTGCTACTGTTAAAACGTATTGCCTGAAACATATATCCACCTGGAAACAGTGTGACTAATTGGATCTGGAAGAGTTTAATGTAAGTACTGCTTTACTTTTAATGCTCTCTTTACTTTTCATTGCTCCTTTAAATCTCAAAAGGCAAGATTCCTCATAAGATGATATCTTGGCATTTTCCCCTCAACAATATTGACTTTTAAATAGCAGTGGAGGAATAAACTAGCAGATTAAACTGTCCATTCAATTGTCCTTCTGTGTGTATTATGCACATTATTTCCCACAGTGAATATTCAACATTACACTGTATGATCATTAACACAGTGGATGCTGTTAGACAATGAAAGCCAGCAGCATGCTAATAAGAGTTTTAATGAATAACACAGCATCCTTGGCAATAACAACAGAGAAGTTCTTTCAGGAAAACAAACTGTGTGGTAGAGCACATTGTACATGAGTCAGGGTTGTCTGTGCTAATGAGCAGACACTCCTTTATTACAGTGCTGGTGTTGAAATGCTGGCCCAGAATTTGAGGGAAAGTATCCCCTTAAGTCAGAGAAGTGGGCAGAGCAGGCATTACCTCCCAGAAACTCACTCGTTATGCTGTGCTGCTTAACTGCTCATCAAGACATGAATGCCAAGAAGTTTAACCAGCACTTCCCAGTTTTAGCACTGCCGGGTTACTGAGTTGTAGTGTTACTCTTAGCTTCTTAAATTTGTAATTCTAATTGGAATTACAGAATATCCTGCGTTGGAAGGGACCCACAAGGATCATCAGCTCCATCACAGGACCACTCAAAAAGTATCTAAAAGCAAACAGAACACATTCCCTGATCCCTAGACAGATCTACAGTGATCACTTTTACTTTTGCTCCACTAAATATCACGTGGCCAATTCAAAACCCAACAAATGCACGGGGGAAGCATTTTTCCCCTCTTTCCATGGATGCTGACTGCAACGTTAACAGCATTGTGATTGCTACAGGGCCTGTGAAGTGCACAGCAGAAGCTTGGGCTGCCTAGGAAGTTAAGAGGGACACCTTTAACCAGCCAGATTGTGTCAAGTTCCTAGCCTGCTCCAGTTTGGAGCTTGTGCAGCTAGCAGGGGAGGCCAACAATGACAAGCCTGTGGAAGGCCACTTGCAAGACACCTGTAGGGCCACTCTTGGAGCGGCCAGTCATAGCTGCTTGTTCCTAACTGATGTTGAGTCTCACTAGCAGCCTTGCACTTGCCACACTTAGAAAACCTATTAAATCATCTGCTAGGCAGTCTGACTTGGGCACAGTTAGTTTTGCAAAACACATGTTCCACACTGGTCAGAACAGTATCTTCTCTACAATTTCACTGACCCCTGCCAAAAATGGCAAAGAAGATGTTTGGATTTTACTGTTACTTGGATACTGTGCTGGGAGGGAGTTGATTTTTCATAAGGTTACGTGCCCTGGTGGATTTAAGCAGTTAACCCAAGAGATGTGAGCAGCCTGACCAGCATGCAGACCACCCCTTATCACACAGAGGTCCCATGTGTGCAGTGCCATGGTTCTCCCAGCACAGACCTATTATATGACCAAGAAATGTGGATGCTCACCTGAACAGAGGATGGCGAAGGCCAATGTCCAGTGGGATGAATGTCAATTCCTGCCTGAGAGGTCCTCCCAGTGAGTGAGAAGCAGCCTGCAGTGGTCACTGCTAGCAATGCAGTCAAACCTGCATATTGGGCTACCTTCTCTCACACATTTTTTCCTCAGCTGTTGAATGGGCCAAGTAAAGTTTCTTTCACTATGCCTCCTGAAAGATCACCACATAAACCGACAGAATTTGTGGAAGGAAAGGAACTGTTCACCCACTCCAAACTCATTCTTTCTTAATTTCACCTATAATGCTTTATTTAACTTGGTTTTAGTTTGCTAGCTATATCCCTTTATCTACAATACTTAAGTTTTATATACTTCAAGACTCTCCCATTCTTTCCAGGCTGTACTCATCTCTTCATCTAATTACAGGTTTTTAAGTCTTTTCATTCATCCTTGTAAGTCAAACTTACTTTCGACCTTTGTTGGGAAACATTACATGCCTGGTAGCGCGTAGCTGACTTTTCTCAAAGATTTACGGTATGACCTTAGATAAGAAGTAAGCTGTGTCTGTGTGGAATTTACTGCTTGTAGTGCTTTAATTAACAGTAGGTGCTGTGCTCTAAAATAGCCTGGGAAATGATATCGTTGTGAGACACTTTCTTGTGAGACACTTTGATGTTTGTGGGACACCTATCTTGTTTTGATATGTGTGGGGCACCTGTCTTGTAAACAAGTGTGCTATATAAGAGAGGGCTGCTGCCCTAATAGAATGGAGCTGTTTGAACTCATACTGAGTTGCTGCTTCCCACGCAGGCGGGCGGGGGTTTGTCTTTTCCCTTTGCCGACTGTCGGGGTGACCCTGTGTCCAAGTGTTTTCCTACAGACCTTGATGAGAATGTTTGCTGCTCTGAATTTATCAGATCCTTCTTTATTTGATACAGAAATGAATAGACTACTCCATGTGTGACTGTGAGAAGATTATACCTACATATTCCAGTTCCATTAAATGCTGCTCTGGATACTTTATTTTGCTACCCCGCACTGCAAGAACAGTCCCCTAACATTCTTTAGGTGTCATTTCTTTGCAGGTTTATCTGATTGTGAACATCTTGGATTATTCTTTCCCCCTGTGAATTAGAAGAACTTTTTGGTTTTGATTGAGTTCTATTCTATAAATTCTAACTCATCTTCTCATTTTGTCCCTACGTGCTTTATCTTGTTGAATTCTTTCCTGTTTTTTTTTTTTTTTTTTAAACAAGCAATTTCCCTCAGTTTAATAAATCTGGAACTTTCTTTAATACATCCTTTACTCTCTATGATAGATAAAGAATAAAAGCATAAAAGAACAGATGTAAGTTATTTATCAAAGATCTCTGTAGTGTCCCTGCTGTCCTTCAAGTATTTTAAATGTTTAGCATTATCTTAAAAAAAAAAAAAAAAAAGATGATCTCTTAACACCAATAAGTGATACCAAGATTGAGTTTCAATGAGACGCTCATGAAAATGTTATACAAATAACTCTAAATATAACAGGAGGAAGAGGTCAGGCAAGATGGATACAGTGGTCTCTTTTGTCTTTGGAGTCAGTGTATGTTGTACTTCTATTGCTGTTTGCTTTGTAATGTTATAACTTTGTTTAATAACCTTGGCAAAA
Source organism: Numida meleagris (assembly GCF_002078875.1). Taxonomy (NCBI): domain Eukaryota; kingdom Metazoa; phylum Chordata; class Aves; order Galliformes; family Numididae; genus Numida; species Numida meleagris. Next base: position 54,143,002 of record NC_034410.1, on the reverse strand, counting down.
AAAAAAAAAAAAAGTGCTAGAATGCTATAATATGACAGAAAGAACAGCAATAATGGTGGAGTAGCACAATCCTAGCCTGCAGCAAATGAGAACAAGCCCAGATGCAGCGGGGAGGGAGAGGTTAACCTGCTTACCTTTAGAAAACCTCCAGCAGGCAGAGATCTCTAGCAAGATACCCTAACCTCCACTGCCAACCCTTAAATGAGGTCTGGGAAGTGCTGGATCCTGGCTCCACCCCTTCTGGTCACTCAGATGTACTGCATGCACCTGAGCTCTCCTGGGTTAGCCCTGCCTCCCCATGAGGTGTTCAATCACTAGTTTAGGCCATGACTTAGCATTTCCACTACAGGTGCTCAAAAGATGTGAAATTTTTGTGCTTTGTTACTCTTTTTATTTTGAAATTATTTGTCTGTGAAAGGATTTGTCTTTCAAAGAGTAATATAGATTGTCTTTCTTCTGTGACAAAACTACACCTAAATGCTGGAAAATATAAATTACTTTTTCTGGCTTTAGAAGTTTGGCAAAGCTTTTTAATGATTTTTTTTTTTTCCAGTGAAACTGGTCAAAAACCAGGCCCAGTGCTGCCTATGACCAGAAATCACACCCAAGAAAGGTAAAATCCTGTTGTTTTTTTTTTTTTTTTTTTTTTTTTTAGGATAATTCAGTTCTTACACCAAATTCCTGAAAAAGGATCAGCTCCTTCTATATTTTTCCCTGTTTCAAGTTGTATATATAATAATAATAATAATAATAATAAAAATGCTGCAATGTACTTCAAGGACACTGTGCAAAAACTGTAGAAAGATTCATTAAACCAATGTGCTTCAGCAGGACCAAATTATCCTGAAGTTTCCACTGGTGGATAAGTGGTTGCTCTCACATATCTCTGATTTCTCTCCTCCTGTTTTAGTGATGCTTGCTGCCTACACTGTCCCAACCTTCACGCTGTTAGAAACGCTCTCCAAGGCTTTCAGGAGCTACATGGTTGCAGAGCAGCTGTTTTTCTGATGGTGTTCGTACCATAACTTGCCCAGAGCTGGAAAATAGACCTCTTCTAAAAACTCCAAATGGCTTTTACAGATCTCTAACCTTCTACGAAGTTTTGCACTATCCCAAATTTCTAATGTTTACATGAGCAACATGGTGAGTTTATTGGCCAATACTGACAGAATGCAGTGGGGTTTCACTCTGTGAACTCTGTTTAGTGGGAGAATGACACTGTCAGACCCCTAAGATACACTTCCAATACTGCGAAACTTCTTCAGTATCTCTACATCTTTGCAAATCAACTTCATACCGATATTCCTCTTCATTATGTTTTCCTCTCCACTCACTCAGCAACAACATAAAACATCCCATACCTTTGCATACATTGCTTACTCAGAGCCTGAATTTTGTGTAAGCAGTGTACACATACTGTGCTTCCTTTGCCTACTTTTCTTTGTGATGGAAGATTTTCTACACAGGCATTCAGTATCTCAACCATTCACCATTCATAATTTTCAGATCCCTTGTAATATGTAAATAAAATTGCAGGATTGCTCCCATAAACACAGTAGGAAAGATGGTTTAAAGTAACTGAAGGTCTAAGCTGAGTAATCCTCACTTGTACAGATAGCTGCACCATCTGAAATTTTGAAGGTTCTAAGACAGTGTTGAGTATTTCCAAAGTAGATCTGGTACTTTCTGCAAAATTGAACTCACAGCAAAAAATGCATTGCCAAAAATGCCTTGAATTAATCTAAAATAAATAGTGGCACCAAAAAATTGTCACAGAGGCCAGTGAAACTTGAAGTTTGAGCTCATTTCTGCCCAGTAATAAGCAAAGCTGATCAACCCCAAATATTAAACTCATGAGTAACAGTCCATGTTAAGAACTAATGATGTCATGTCAGTATATGTTGCAGCACTTATTTCATATTTAGTAATTGTACAGAGACCAATGACAGTTGCCTGAACTTTGTAGTTCAGTATTCTCCACCTCCAGCAATTTCAGGCGGCTTAAAGCAGACCTTATAAAGGAAGATTAAAAACTCAAGATTACTGCATCAAATAAGTCTAGTGTAGTAGTAATAATCAAGATTGTACTGCACAACTGCAAAATAATGTAAAATAAAGCTTCATCTCAGCCTTAAAAATTGTATTTTAAATTATGAGACCTGATCCGAAAATAATGCCTCCTATTTAATTATGTTGTCCCACAACAACAGATGCGGGTGTTGGTGGTACAGCACTAGAGGCTGAACCTTCCCAGCAATATTCCATTACATTTGGTCCTGGCTGCAGACCCAGTGCCAGTGCTGGTCTGGCTGCTGGCTGAGCCCTGGCTTCTTCCAGCTTGCAGGTGAGCCATGCCCTCATCTCCCAGCTCCCACTCAGCCTCTCCTTTCCACAAGCCCAGCACAGCTCCCCATGGCCTCACCCCGACCCCATCTCCTCTACAGCTGTGACAGCAGAGCCTCCTCAAGTCTTGAGCACAGCAGGCACAGGGCAGTCCTGCACGCAGACTCTCCGTCAGTGCCAATTCCCACCTGTGGCTCAGCAAGCAGTCTGTGCCTGCACTCAGCCCAGCACACCTTACCCTGAGGTGCCCAAACATTGCATGGGAAACAAGATGGCACAGTGAGACGAACCATTAGCTGAAAAACAGCCACACCGCACAAAGGCCTATCTAGATGTGCGCTGATCTTCACTTCAGCTCTGCACAGCTTCAGGACTGACTGGATTGCAAACATGTATCCATCTGCCTCTGAGGTGCCATCTTATCTGTCTAGAGACTGCCTTGAAAGCACAATTCTTCTTTGCAAACAATTTTTATTGTTTGCATGCTCTCCAACAATAAAAATTTTAAGCTGTAAGAAAGAAAAGAAATGCATTTTACTAAAGCTCCAGAGACTGGCATGCTTCATCTTGTAGATCTGTGGATGACATTTCTGTTGACTTCTACTGCAGTAAATCTCTGGTAACATGCAGCAGCCTCATCTTTTCTGCTGTAAATGTGAAATCCTCTTCTGGATGCAGGGTGCAACTACTGGCTAATATTCATTTGACTTGAATGGCATTTTCTGTCAGAGCCTGCAGATGCCAAGTCAGAAGTGCACAGAGGACCTCAGTGTGTTTTCAAAATACAGTGCGCTCTGCTGACCTGCAAGCAGCCCAAAGATGACAGAAAGTTTGTAAAGACAGCTGGTAACTCTGCACTGTCCTGTGTCCCTGCACACAGAAATTGCTGGTAGGACTGCCATCCCGCTGCCTCACAGAGCCTGGCTGTTAACTCCTTGGTGCTGGCAGGGAGCAGTACTAGTAGCAAGCAGCCAATTTGCTGTATCAGTTGCTCTGGCAGGCGGATAATTAGGATGGTGAAAACGGAAACAGAGGATCCAGGCGGGTTTCTGAAACAGCCAGGCAAATCAGCTTCTGGCAGGTTCCTGACTCCTATTTTAGAATACATTTGCAGTTCACAAAAGAGCACTGCAATTGAGCACTGACCTAATTATTAAACACTGCTTTCTAAGGTCCTGTCTCCTATTTGCCATTTAATGAACTTCTTGTGAATTCGGCTTTAAAGGCATTTTCTTTCCATTTTGTTGAATCACTACCCTCGTTCGTGCTTATGCCAACAGCCTCTGGGCTTTGTCTGCACTGGGGCTGGAAATCTTTCTTTCCTCCCTCCCCAAGCCAACTATGTTCAAACACACTGCTTGTGTAGAGGTGCTAATGTGTTTTCACTGGCCCTTTCAAACATAACTTAAAAGCTGGTAGTTGAAAGCATAAGGCAGAAAGAAAGCATTTGCAAAAGGATATATTTTTCTCCCACTTTTTTAAGATCTAATTTTCTCTGAGAAACTGAGCCAGAGTTCACTTAACACACTTGGTTGGCTATATTTGAGTTACAATTTAATTCCAAATTTATTTATTTGTTTTACAATTCACTACTGTTTAAAAGTCTGTGATGGCTCTTCAGACTTTAACCGTGTGGCTCTCTCCACCACGTATCAGAAATGCATAACGAAGTGTAAGTACTGTAAGTAAAATTCTATTTGGAAGATGGTGTCATCCAGTTTAGAAATATTTTCCTGACTTTTCACTAGCAGTCCAAGTTTTTCTATACTATACATCTCTTCAGATATTTTGTTCTTTCTTTTGATTAACTCTTTCAAACCATGTATTTTTTTGCAGTTTCACGTCCAGCTAATATTTTGGTATTCAGACTCCTGCAGAAGACCAGTATTTTATGGTCAAATTTGAACTATTCAGGTCTGAAATAACTATTTCTCTCTTCCCCACTGAAAGCCTGTCATCCATTTGCCCCTGTTCTTTCATTTTTGAATATGCAAATACTACTTTTCCTCAGGATGAAGCTCCTCTTCTCTCACACTCTTCCAGACAATGTTGCTTTGCACCTCTCTCCATCTTCCTGATACATTATGATTTGGAGTGAAGCCAGGTGGCCGCTTAAGTGGCATTTGTTTTGGTGATTTTTACTGTTCTCAAACCTGCCCTTAGGCTCTAGACTTAAGACCTCTGATTCATTTAACATCCAACCATTTGAGTAAATTGTTGGTGTCTTGCTGCTGCCTTACTATGGCTAAATCACTGGTCTGAATATACATTAGGCTATGCTGGAGCCTGATTCAGTGTCTGTTAGAGCACAAGCATCTTGTATTGCCACAAGCAAATCACTTATCATGAAGAAAATAAAACACTTATATGTTTAGGAGTCTAAGTCCCAATATGAAATCCATCAGCTTTAATCCTTAACCCTCACTGGAATTCTTGCAAGGAGCTGGTCTGAAGATAGCTTCCAGGATCTGTGGTGAAAAATTAAGCTGCAAATGTTGCTCAAACACTTTCTCTGAGACTAGTTTGATCCAGGTTCTTGAATATGTTCAGCCTGGAATAGAATAGGTTGAACTTGCATATTAAAAGCTTTCCATAGCAAAGTGGAACAGTTTTGAGTAAAGCGCCATCTGTACAGCCTAGCCTGAAAAGTTTCTCTTTTGCAGTTTCTGTTTCTCTAAACGTGTTAACCAGACTTCCCTGACTTTAAATAAATTTCCAGAGTGATCTACCTCATCAGGCATGTTCTTCCACTGCCCCTTATAAGATGGCTACATGCTGCATAAGTGAACCAATATTTCTTCTTTAGTAGCTAATGGTCCATAATTCATATGCAGGAGAGAGACATTACAAAGCATTTGTGGATAAAAATACTTTTCTTCTATGCTGTAATAAATGGCATGTTTTAACATTGCGAATAGCACAGTGCAGGGGAGGATGCTTTAAGTATGAGCTCTTTTGTCATCACTTTTACACAGGTATCTTTTGTTCGATAGTGGCTGAGAGCATGTTATTATAGGGAAAAACATTTGATTTGTTTTTGACAGTAACTTCCTTTGCTTCCTGCGCATGAACATATTCAAGCAATTTTTATATTATTGTAAATTGAATTAAGTTGTAGGATAAAAAGAGCATTTAGGGGGATATTGCTTACATGTGCAGAACATATAACAATCTTGAGGTTTTTTTACTATGCTGCATTTTTCTAATTGACATTCCAGGCAAGTGGTTTATTTTTCCCACAGACAAGCTAGTTGATGGATGCTACAGTACTGCATAGTTCAGTCTGTCCAGCGATGGGGCTCTGGTGCACAATGTCACCCTTTCTGCCACCGAGGTGGTTTCTCTTTAGAGCTTCAGGTCAGGGAGCAGCTGTCAAGCTGACGGTCTAAACCAATTTCCAGTCAGACATTGGCACCCTCAGCCCCAGCTGTGGGACA